>NC_071283.1:8213098-8240598 GCF_023375685.1 Ictalurus furcatus
GTTGAATGGTCTTATCTATGGCCAAATCTGAACCTTCTGGCAGAGGCAACCATGTTTTGGGCTGAAATATACTTTGCAGAATTCATGATGCTATCAGTCTTTACAAGCTGAACCTCCTGCCACAAAACAGCCCCAAAGCATCACTAATCCACCACCATATTATACAGTGGGGTATCAGTTTTTTTTTTCTTGGATACAGTCTTCTTTTGTCACCAGACATGCTAAGCAAAAAGTTTGATTTGGACAGTGCCTAATGTAGTTCCAATAACTTGTTGGAGTTCAGGAGCTGCGTTTTGTCTGCGTTTTGTCTGGTGCTCTCAGACAAGGGCCTTTTTCTTGGGAAGCTTTGCTCAACAGTTGATTTCAAAACTTGACACCCACAAGAATCTAAACTGCAATTCTTAGGCGGTTTTCACTCTGGGTACGTTCACTGCAGTCCAAATCCGAGTGTGATAGTTCCCGGCATAGTTCCAGTTCAACCGAACTCGGACCTCTTCTTACATGTAGTCTCGGGTTCAATATCACGGTGCGCCTCCCGGTCCACATGACAGCTTTCACATTACCAATTTTTCATGCATACCCTGCTCTGCTTCAGACTAAACAGACAGTGTGAAATCCTCCGTAATCTGTTAAACTTTTCCCACCTACTTCATCATCCCCTTCAGCTCTTCACTGTGAGGCAACAGTGTGATCATAGGGCCAGTTCCTGACAAATTTGCAACTGTTTCTGGCATTGTCTCTAATTTATGTTTTAATGTATTATGTATTTTGTGTGTTAATTTCCTTTCTTAAGCAAGTCACCAACTGTTGATGTCTTTTGTGTTGAAAGTTTTTTCCCATGATAATGGGTGACAAAAGGATTTTATGTGTGCAACCTCATATTTATACCCCAGGGACCCACTCTGACATCAAATTGATGAACTTCTGATGAAATTTTGATGAATCAAATTGATGATGTTTTTATGGCAGCCAATGCCTGTTGCAGTAAGCCTTTATATAGGCTGTATAGGTTTATGTGGGTTTATCTCAGGATTATAGAGTAGGGGTCATGTAGCTGCCATGAAGAAATGTGTTACAAAAAATTATAACTAATTCCAAACTATTAATCCAATCATGTTAAAAAGGTTTGTTTAACATGATGTGAAGTATTTACATGGCAGGATGGAGCTTATTTATAGAGTGTTTTGAGTCTACATTTTTCCACTTTTCCAATGTATCATTAGTCTAAGAGGGGGTGCATGTAGGCTTACAGACTGAGTCATGCTGCTACTGCTATTTTGACTGATTGTTGGTGTATATTCAGTGTCTGTGCTCAGCTTTACTCTCAGAGGAGATGACAGTCAATCAGTGTAGTTGTAGCTGAGGGAACAAGTCATGTCTCTTACATCATTATTCACTGTCAGTGAATCAGACAAGCTGCCACCTACTAGCCTTCGACTAGACTTCTGTCTTAAATATCTCCAGCAGGAGTAAGGATGCGTTTGTTCACCATAAATTCCATCCATCCATTTTCCATGCCGCTTATCATACACAGGGTTGTGGGGATCCTGGAGCCTATCCCACAGACCATGGGGCATGAGGCGGGGGACACCCTGGAAGGGGTGCCAACCCATCGCAGGGCACAATCGCGCACACATTCATGCACTATGGACAATACGGAAATACCAATCAGCCTACTACACATGTCTTTGGACTGGGGGAGGAAACCAGAGTACCTGGAGGAAACCCCTGAAGCATGGGGAAGACATGCATACTCTGCACACACACAGGGCAGAGGCAGGATTTGAACCCCCTACCTCGGAAGTGTGAAGCAAATGTGCTAACCACTAAGGGACCGTAACACCCCTTTCCCATGCCCCCTCCCATTTGACATTTACAGAAAATGCAACAGGATAGATTTTCATATTTTACCAAGTAATTTCTTTGGTTTGGATTTAGTGTTGTCACTTACATGACTGCATCATCCATGTCATGATCCATCATTACACCATTAAATATATTTATATTGAAATATTTGTGATGTGATGTGATTAGAGTTTCTGGAGCTAATGTATTGAATGGTGCTTTGTTTTCATTAATTCCAGTGAGAAGGTTGATGTTGTCTGCCATGCACATGTCACAGGGGAACATTGTTATTGCTGATGCAGTTACAATGGAGTTTAATAGGAGGAAAAAATGCCGTGACCTTAAACATAAGGAATAATGGTCAGAGCTTATTGAGAGTCAAGAGCTTATTTTCTCACCGATCATTTTCCAGCGATGTTCAACATCATATAAATAAGAGATCAAACATGGAAGACAATAAATGTTGAACGTTCCAGAATGAAATGCACTGAGTTGTCGTTGAGATCTACATAATGATGAGCACAATGGAGATGGTGGTGTTAGTATGAAAGCTGAAGCTTTGCGAGCGGATCTGTTTAAGTAGAGTGTACAGCTAAGGAGGTAAGAGAGCTGGACAGACTAAAGGACTTAAAGGCTTAAATCCCACTGCACCACTATCAGGTAGTCAAACAGCATTGTAGGAAACTGGTATATAAAATAGACTAAACATAAACTAAGCATGTTTATGAAAAAAAGTAAAAAATTCTACTTTCACACTTGAAGATCAGATATTGAGTATACAGTGCTTGAAAAAGTATTTGATTTCTTCTTTTTTTGTGTATATCTCATACTAAACAGTTACATAAATACATAAGTTATAACATAAAACAAAGGCAACCTTTGTAAAAACAAAATACAGTTTTTAAATGATGTTATTTATTGAAGCACAGATGTTATTGGATAACACACTTGGTCTGTGTGAAAATGTATTTGCACCTGTAGTTACTAATTCCCTGGACTAGACGCAACCTGATTACTGCAAACCCTGTTCAATCAAATCAACACTTAAATAAAACTTTTTCAACAGAATGAAGTTAGGTTAAAAGATCTTACCCAGTAACACACTATGCCAAAATTTAAATAAATTCCAAAAATGATGAGGAAGAAGGTGATTGACATACATCAGTCTGGGAAGGGTTACAAAGCCATTTCAAAGACTCTGAGACTCCAAAGGACCACAGTGAGAGCCATTATCTCCAAACGGAAAAACTCGACATAGTAGTGAACATTATCAGAAGTGGCCGACCTTCCAAAATTCCTCCAACAGCACAGCAACGACTCATCCAGGAAGTCACACAAGAGCCAAGGACAGCATCAAAGGACCTACAGGCCTTTCTTGCAATCAATAAAGGTCACTGTTTATGACTCAGGGCTTTACAGTGCGACCATTTCATTCGCATTTGCGACTGAAAAGTACTTTGTGCGACTGTGAATAAATATTTATTGGCACCGGTGTGAGTGACCTGTTCGGAGTTGTATAATACAACCAGAATAAAAACTACAGGAAGTCCAAAATGCATCTACACCGTGTAACGGTTACTTTCACACTGCTTTTCATCTCCTCAGTCAACCGAACAAGTGTGTAAATACTGCAGAGAAGCCACTATGATGAAGAGAGTACCTCTGTACATCACCTGCTTCTCTCAACTTCCCAATCTCACAAACCGCCATCTTTTATTGATCACGGCAAATGACCTGAACCTGCGACTGTGACCTGCTTGTGTAGACACAGCGAGTAAATTAATAATAATGTTAACGCTACAAGGTGGGTTTAATTCAAACTTCTTTATTAAATAATACCTCACCAATCATAATCAAGAGTAGCAACTGTTCAGTCTGTAAACATACAGTACACTGCCGCTCTCCTTCACTAACTCTAATAGACAGTGCTTTCACTTCATTTAAACTCACGGTTGCCAGATATCACTAGAAAAGTCAATTCCACTTTGCATGTTTTGATTTAACCCCCCCAAAAAACGCAATATTATCAGCAGACATGGCAACACTGTACTGAGGGAACCCATCTAAAACTGATAAACAAACAAACAAAACTAATAAAATGTAAAGACAGAAAATGTGCTTAGTTATAAATAAATGATTTAATATAAAAAATAGATATTATAATAACTTCATAAAATATAAATAAAATGATACATGAAATAATGTTTAATTACTATGGGTTGCACTTAATATCATTTAGACATTAAGCTTAGTTCGCTATCTCCCTAGAAGGCTATTAGCCTTTTTCCTAATATGGATCATTTTGTTGTTAGTCTACTTTTAATTAGGACTCTTTATTATTTAGGATATTTAAAAATAAATATTTTATGCTTGTTTATTTATCAATTAACCAACAGTATCTCATTGCTATTATTTTAACTCAATTAACAGTGACCATGAGCAGAGAGCTTACATTTAACTGTTTATGACAGACCTCCTGATTAAAGCTTAAACAAAAAAAAAGATTGGTATCTGGATCGGTATCTGTTGTAAAAATCCTGATCGGTGCATCCTTAATGAACACCATTAAACTAAAGCGCTTTGCATCTGACGTGTAAATGAACTCACCCAATCACATCCTATATGAGATTATTCAGATATATACACAATATACACAGAGCGGTTCGAGAACTGACTCCAGCCCAGAACCATGACAGTGGAAAATGTCTAATAGTGTAGCTTTAAATATATTTAAGAGGAGCAGATTTCAAAGACTGAACATTGATGTTTATTGTATTTGTTTTCAAGGTGGAACAGGTTAATGGTTGTTTTTTTTTTTACATACAGTCTGTAAAATTAACTGAAAATATTACATTTAATTTATCAGAAGGTAAATTAATGTGTCATGGCTCACACTGTGGTCCTAAATTCTGTCATAATTGACCAGCTCAAGTTTTCTCATGCCTACTTGCGTTATATTGTTTCACATTAACATTACCATCTCTAAAAAACTAAGCTTCAACCGTGCTCCTAAATTTTTGACTGTGCTCCTAAATTTTTGTAATTGAAAAAAAGAAATTGTTGTTTTACAGAAATTTCTGTAAAATAAATTGTTACAGTAGAGCCCTGTGACTCCACTATCAGAAAGACACTGGGCAAAAACGGCATCCATGGAAGAGTGGCGAGGCAAAAACCACTGCTTACCCAGAAGAACAAGAAGAAGGCTTGTCTGAATTTTGCCAAAACACAACTTGATGATACTCAAACCTTTTGGGAGAATGTTCTGTGGACTGATGAATCGAAAGTGAAACTGTTTGGAAGACAGGGGTCTCGTTACACCTGGTGAAAACCAAACACAGAATTCCACAAAAAGATCATCATACCCACGGCCAAGTAAGTCCTAGTCCTTGTAGTAAGTGAAAGACTGATCTCCAGTTCGGAAGCATTTGGTTGCAGTTGAAGGTGGCACATCCAGATTTTAAGTTTAAGGGGGCAATTCACATGGATGTGTTGGATAACTTTTTTTTTTTGCTTCAAATAAATAATAAAAAAAAAACTGTATTGTGTGTTTACTCAGGTTGCCTTTGTTTTTTGTTGTATTTGGTTTGAAGCTCTAAAATTGTTTAGTATGAAATGTACACAAAAACACGAGAAATCAGGATGGGAGAAAATACTTTTTCAAATATTGACGTCCAAGTCATTCAGAAGGGATTTTTCCTTTAAGGGCTGATAAAACTGATAAAATATGAAGCATTAACTGATTGGCACATGGATATGCATGACATGACGTGCACCCAGATTGTACAGTGCTGCTTGCAGAAGTACGCTGGCAAACAAGCAGCTCCTACAAAAATCAGTCTATAAACAACACCTGGTCCAACTGAAGCCCTGAGGCTCTGCCAAAATGAGCATTGTCCTGTTCCTCTATTCCTTTTCATACCGCCTCCCAGTGATGAAAACGGAAAAGCTTGTTTATTTTCATGAAGGAGCCAATCAGTTACTTGAGAGAAGCTCAATCCAGGTCTGAGCAACAGCTTCGTACTCCAAGCTGGCTGAAGTGCAGGCCTGGGGGAGGGGCTGTGCAGGTGAAGTGAAAATACATGGTAATCTTGGTAATATGGGCTGTGTACACGGAGTTGCCCTTTTTATCCTTGCACATATTCAACCAAGTTCACTGATATTTCTGGTCAGGGGTGAGACATCCATCTCATACCATCTCAGTATATCTAAAATGATATTAAAATATATGCAGTATATTTTCCCCTGCAAATTAGACTTCTCATTAATATGAAGGCACTGGAAAATTGTGAGGGAGACAGAAACAGAAACTCTTGCTTTTCCACCCTTTTTTTAGGAGCTAACAGCACAACTTTAATATTATCCCTTATGTTTAAGGTTCTCCGTGTGACATCAGCACAGCAGACAACCACTAATTCTCACAGGAATAAGGTAAATACAGTAGAAACTGACAAATTAGCAGAAGCTTCACTAAACACGTCACAAATATTACAATATATACATATTTACTGTGTTTCAGGGTGCAGTTTTCTTTTACATCTGCCATAACTATGCATTTAAATTCCAACAACAAAGCTGTGTAATTGCAGAATGGTCAGAGTCTTGTTATAAATCTTTTTTAAACTTGTGCTGTCTGAGCTGAGTTGCCTTCAGTTGTCTTCTGTAAATGTGCAGAACTTTCAGCTGCAGCTGTCAGTCCTGAGCTGTGAAAAGCTCTTATATCCTGCAGCTTCTCCTAGACTCAGATGCTGCCTGTCAGGTGGCGTTATGAGGAGAATAAGTGTGTGCGTAAACAATCAATTCTGTTTTGTCCCTCTCTTCTTGTAAAGACAATATATTATTGTTAGCCACATGTCCAAATGAGGCTGGATTTGAAGCTCGTTCTCACAAACAGCATTGTTGTAGCTATGAACACTCATGATGCCACCCTAGCAAGTGATTCATTCTGTTAATGCTAGTTTTTGAATTATCAAGCTCTTTCAGCAGTGAACAGCATCAATAAAATGGTGCACTCTTTCAAAAAGTGCATTTGAAAATGTTCCTTTTTAACTCTACTGCATGGTGTTGCCATATGGCAACAATTCATTTATGTGCAATTTTTTAGTAGGCAGCAATACAAAACTACTATTTTCCTATGTATAACTAGAAAAAGGGGGTTTTAACTCTGACATGACATTAAAAAAAAGCTGTGTCACAGAACCAGAAAGTGCTGTTTGCATGTTCTTTTCTGCAATCATATGGCATGGTGAAGGTCATCTTCGGAGAGCTCTCAAAATTTGATTTGAATTTTCCAATATTTAGACAAAACTACTTGAAGGAATAAACTGAAACACTACCTGAGATAAGCTAACATTTCTTTTTTTGTCATTCAAACAGGTTTATATATTTTGAGTCTTCTATTAAATGGTAAAATGTAATTTTTTACCATATTGGATGTGGATATGGATAATGGAACTGTGGTGTACACTTTCATGAATTGAAACAGGCTTACATAGCAAAGAAAAAAGAAAAAACACTAGGTTTCTCTAATAGTATATTTACATTTTTTCATATTCAAGAAAAAAAGTTTTAATTTCAGAAATTTTATGTTTCAAGAGAAAGAAGTAAAAAGATACTTCACCCAAATGTTTGGATCGCATTTTTGTATGTATTTTGAGTGAGTAAATCCATCCACATATTTTTTACAACTGTAATTCCTTTCTTTAACTTTACATGCTTACTAGGTGGCAAAAAAATCTCTGCAAGTTATAGTCTGCAAGTTATAGTACTAAAACTCCATAAAACCATTTTTTTCTGTGGAAATTTAACTATTCATGCTGTAGCGGGTTAATTTGGCATTTCATTGACAATACTTTCTCTGTTTTTGGTATCCATCCATCCATCCATCCATCTTCTACCGCTTACTCCTTCTTCAGGGTCGCGGGGGAACCTGGAGCCTGTTTTGGTATTTATAGTTTAATTTCATTTAATTATTTATTTTATTCTATTTATTTCCTACTATTTATTCATACTATTAAATTCATTCTATCTATTCTTATTCAGTTCTCTATAATGTAGCTTTTATTTTATTCCGTATATGGAATAGCATAGGGTTGTGTTGACCCTCGAAGCGATCGCTGTTGCATGTAGGAAAGTGTGAAGAACACAGCAGGATGTGTTTATTTTCATCAGGTCAATCAGTCAAAACAGCTTGAATTCATCTTTCGATGCTTTAATTAGCAAGACAGAAGGAAACCGGATGAGCCTGAATGCAGACCCTTAAGGTCTGATGCGTTATCTGTCTTGCAGGACAAATTAAATCTACTATTCAGAATGAATTGCACTTGCCATGACAAAGCATATAATTGTATTGCCTCATTTTTTTCAGATTTTTATGAAATGACCCGGTCCTGAGAAAGCTGTGAGATGAGAATTTGTTTAGACACTTACTGGGCAGTAATTGTCTGCTTTTAGAAGGTCAGTTAGCAGATGCATTCACCAAAACTTTTCCCCATCAACAACAACCTCCAGGTATTCATGTAGTAAAGGTCAGGTGCATTTTTATTTCAGTTTACTGGAACTCTTGGCTTTTTAATATACACTTTAACTGTGTGGTATGAAAGTAAGGATTCAGAACTTCCTAAAAATAACGGTATGCAGTGAATAGCCCAGCCAGATTGGACTTATTAAGCTGATTGTGCAAAATCAACAGTCAGTATAAGTATGAATGAAGAACAAAACGTCCTCCATTCATCATTAAGCTATAAGGAGTTTCTGCACCATGCAACATCAGAATCAATAAGTGCATCTTAAGAACTTATACATCCTTACATAGTGTAATATAATACACAAATGTATTATTTAATATTTATTGCACAGATTTATTTACTTTCTTTGTTAACAGTGTAGCATAAAAAGCAATGATGATGGAATTGTAACTTGTAGCCTGTGTGTATGTCTCTTTAATAACATGCAGTTTGATGCCTAAAAATAGTGATTGCCTAAAACAGTTTTTGCTTTAACTAGAAAGAATGACTAATCAAAGTTTTTGAGTTTTTCTCCAACAAAATATTTGGCCTACCAGCAATCTAGATGCTGTGTCTGCAAGACAGTCCAAGAACATCTCAGAATTAGAAGTGTTCTACAAGGAAAAGTAGGTGGAAATTCATTAAACGAGAACAGAAATACAGAAAGCATTTGTATGACATCTGAGATATCCGCCAAAGTACTGGCTTAGATAGACAGACAGACAGGTCACTTTATTTATCCCAGAGGGAAATTCAGTATTACAGCTGAACAGGCAGTTAGAAGTATACTAAAAGTAATCTAACATTATAAATGAAACAAAATAAGAATATACATTCTTATATGATTCTTATTTTGTTTCACTTATAATGATAAATTACTTAATTAAAGCTTAATTAATTAAATGTTGAAGCCACAATTGCTATTTAGTTTTTCTATTTTTTAAGTTAATCATATTTAACTTAACTGTGCATAAATATTTGCAAGAAGTTTGTGTTTACTTCTTTCTGGAAACAAAAATAGCAACTGGCAGAGCAGTGGGAAAAAAATAAGTGGCGTACACCCAATCTAATGAATTAAGCAGAGGTTTCACGGCTACATTAGGTTTGTGTCTGGATGAAAATAACCTTGAGATTAACGTGGGGTCGGCTGTTTTTGGTTGATGATTCGTATTTCTATAGATAATCATTGTGTGTGTGTGTGTGCGCATGTGTGTGTTCAGATCTGCCTTGTAAATGTGCGCCTTTGTGTTAATCCTAATCTTTCCTTGATGTGTCACTTTCACAGCCTAAAAATGGCAAAAGCACCAAAGCAGGCTTGCTATTTTATTTTAAGAATTCCTTCCCATCATGTGCAGAGATGCTAAGATTCTCAGCAAGACTCCAGCGTGCTAATTGCTTTTCCTAATTTTCCTCTTTTCTTTCCTCACACCTACCTCACAGTGTTCACCCTTCCTGATTTGCAGCTTGCTTGGTGTCAATCAAACATACAAGGTTAAACAAATTTTAAACAAGTTTTTTTTTTTTTTTAATGAAGGAATGCAATAATAGCGTACAATGTAGTCGACTGGATTTTATTGACGAACCATATTCAGGGAACGATTGCAATTCCATATAACATGTTTGCATGTTGCTCGTTTGAACTCAAAACCAAAAACCACAGTGCTGTTGAATTGTCGAATCTGATAATAAAGAAAAAAAAGAAGGTGTTGATTATACGTCTATAATTCAAATCACAGGGTTATATGAATGCGTTTCTTCTAATATGTTACCGTTTCTATAGTAACAACAAGATTCACAAGAGACATGGCTGTGGTTCAAGTGAGTTCAAGGAAAATTATTTTTTTTAATCTTTATCCTATCCATGTGCAGTGGGAAATATTGGCCTTCATAGACTCGGTGCAAAATACAAGACTAATAACGGATTAATGTGCATCAGAAGACATAAAGTGAAAATATACACATTAAGAATTTAATATTACCTATAAAAAGCCATGTATCAAGCTCCTAACTCTTTATATTCCTGCTGTTTTTGAGGTTCTGGCTGTGGTATTCTCTCCTACATTAATATTATGCTAATATCTTCCTGCTGTACACCACACAATAGACTTCAACCCTACACTAAAACACATAGACTAAAACACGTACACTAAAACACGTGACCTGAAACACGTGTACCTTTTAATATTCCAAAATTGTAGACTTCAAGTGTAGAAGAACTGCTATACTGAGCATTGAACTCCACCATTAATCCACCAATATGCCAAACTACTCAGATTGACCAGTTCTTCTTCTGTTGGTTGTATTTTACTTTATATATCATCTCCAGAATTATTGGCACCCATGAAGAAAAAGAACACAAATGAATTCCACATATAGTTAGGGATATTTTGAGCCTAAACATGTGATGCAAATGTCCAGTTGTGTGGCTTAAAAATGATTGGCACCTCCACCAATCAATATTTGGTGAAGCCTTCTCTGGAGACAGCAGAAAACAAGTATAAGCCAATGAGTACAGACACATACGATGTTGTTGGCACTAGTGCTGCTTTGGGATACACGTGAATTTGGTTAACTACAACCATGTGACTTTATGTGCAAATGGGCAGTGGTAACTCAATGATTAAAACATTAAACTTCTGATCAGAAGATTGTGAGTTCAAATCCCATCACTGCCAAAGTGTTACTGCTGGGCCCTTGAGCAAGGCCCTTAACCCTCAACTGCTCAGTTGTATAAATGTAAGTTGCTCTGGATAAGGTTGTCTGCCAAATGCGATACATGTAAATGTAAAATGCTAACTGGACTTTGTGATCTGTACTATATCATGACTGTGACCATGCTTCTGAAATTTTTAGTGGTTGAAAGAGGTCAAAAGTATCAGGGTTTTCCCCCGAGCACCGCGCGCATAAGCAGCACGCACTTCCGAGTTATGTTTTGTTTAAGTTAACATGTGTGTTTCGTTTTCATTCACGTCCTGTCTGCTCCCCTGTCTTATCATTGGTTGTATCCTTCATGTGTCATGTCTTTCTCACCTGTCCCCGTTTACCCCTTGATTAATCTGTGTATGTAAACCCTTCATGTGTCCCTGTCAACATTGTTTAGTGTCTCCTGCCTGAGCATTACAGAGCCTTTTGTTTCCATGTTCTTACCTCGTTTCTTGATCTCGTTTCGGTTTCTCGTCTTTTTGTTTTGGATTGTCCTTGCTATTGCTGTTTGTACATCGCCTGACCCTTGCCTGCTTTTGGACTTTGATTTTTGATCACATTTTGGATTTGTCCACCTGCCTCACTTTAATAAAAGCCTTTTACTGAACTTGCATCTGTCAACACCTCTTTTACGTGACAGAAAGAGTTTGGACTTGATTTCTAAATTCTCAACATATTGTATGATATTTTATGGAGTGGAATCCTGTTCCTGTTATAGTTTATGATTTAAACAGTTGCTCCCTCAATACCCACTCTCTTGACATTAATAAGATAAATATAAATAAAAATTATAAAAATTAAAAAACCAACAACAACAAAAAAAAAACAAAAAAAAAAAACACAGCATGTCATTTTACAGAGAAAGTGTCTGAACACTTTCCTGTCCTTTTCTGTCCTGAACACGTCATTTTACAGAGAAAGTGTCTGAACACTTTCCTGTCCTTTTCTGTCCTGAACACTTTCCCATGCACCATGACTATTACAAAGTGCTGTCATTCAGGACTCCTTATTCTCCTGAACACTAGCTTAAGGGTTTGGACAAGGTTTCTAAATCCGTAACGTGTTACATGACATTCGATTGCATGGAATTCACCAGAATCAGAGCTGGTAGTTAAAATTTCTAAAATTACTTACATCATATTTCATTTTTGCACTGCCCGCTGACTTCATCTGTGTTAGGAAAAATAAGTTGAATTATTTATTTGTCTTTTCTTGTTTATCAGTTTTGGTGATGTGTCTAGGTCTTTAACAGAAATACAAACCTGTCCCAAAATTGTACCTCCTATCCATTGTACACGCAGTGTATCCGTCCATCTAGTGTTCTGCCTTTCTCTCCTTGGCCATGTCACCATCCTCCAAACGGAGAAAGAGCAAGACAGGGGTAAAACTTCACCTTCATTCATCACAGAGACCCACACCTCGCCCACCTGCTAAAAATAAACCCCTATTAGCAGCTGTCTGCCGGTGGAGGACACAGGCGATGTTAAGGGAGAGTGTGTGTATGTGTGTGTAACAGACACATGATCATAATGGGCTAAAGGAGAAAAGAGAGAGAGAGAGTGAGAGAGAGGGAGAATCAGCCATCCATCGCTTGATTGGTTGCCATAAATTATATAGTTGGCACAGGTGCGTTTTAAATGACTATTTTTAATGTTATTTGCAAGTAATTATGATTTCTTTTTTGTCCCACATGCTCCATGTGCTCCACGACTGCACAGTCACACATGTTAGCAAATGTCAGTTGGTGTTAAAATTTACAAAAGGTTGAAGTTACAGTTAGGGGTTGTTTTAGCAGCTTTTCTTATGATTTCATTTGCATAAAAGCCAATAAAACCAATCTTGTTCATCAGTGTTCCTACAAATGGTACCTGAGATCAGATTACAAACTGGAAAAAATGGTTCTTGCTGTTCTGGACAAATGGACACATATGTTCCTTGTAATGCTAACTATTGATCCTACATCTGTGAAGCGTTATACAGTTTTTCAGCGCACATAATATCTGATAATGCCTGACATAAGCCTGTATCCTGCCTCAGCCCTGTTTTCCCTGTGCTTTGGGGGTTTCCTCCTGGTGTTCCGGTTTCCTCCCCCAGTCCAAAGACATGCATTGTAGGCATTTCTAAAATTGTCTGTAGTGTGATTGTGCCCTGTGATGGGTTGGCACCCCGTGCAGGGTGTCCCCTGCCTTGTGCCCCAAGTTCCCTGGGATAGGCTCTAGGCTCCATGCGACTCTGTGTAGGATAAGTGGTACAGAAAATGGATGGATCCAGAATTTACAATACTGTGAAAAAGTATTTGCCACCATCCTGATTTCTTCTGTTTTTGTGTATATCTCATACTAAATAGTTGTAGATCTTCAAATGAAATACAACATAAAACAAAAACAACCTAAGTAAACACACAATTCAGTTTTTATTTATTTATTTTGAAGCAAAAATGTTATCCAACACCTATCTCCTATGTGAAAAATGTATTGCCCCCTTAAACGTAAAATCTGACTGTGCCACCTTTAGCAGCAATAACTGCAACCAAATGCTTCAGAAAATAACTGGAGATCAGTCTTTCATTTACTACAAGGACTAGGATTTACTCCTATGCTATGGATCATTGGATCATCATCTCCTTTAGGATTTTCTGGTAGAGAACAGAATTCATGTTTCCCTCAATTATTGCAAGTTTCCCAGGCCCTGAAGCAGCAAAGCATCCCCACACCATCACACTTCCTCCACCATGCTTGCCTGTAGGTATGATGTTCTTTTTGTGGAATTTGGTGTTTGGTTTATGCCAGATGTAACAGGACCCCTGTCTTCCAAACAGTTCCACTTTGGATTCATCAGTCCATAGAACATTCTCCCAAAATGTTTGAAGATCATTTAAGGTGCGTTTTGGCAAAATTCAGACGAGCCTTAATGTTCTTCTGGGTCAGCAGTGGTTTTCGCCTCACCACTCTTCCGTCTTTCTGATAGTGGAGTCATGAACAGTGACCTTTATTGATGCAAGAGAGGCCTGTAGTTCCTTTGATATTGTCCTTGGTTCTTTTTTGCTGTGCTCTTGGAGGAATCTTGGAAGGTCGGCCACTTCTGGGAAGGTTCACTACAGTGCCAAGTTTTTCCGTTTGGGGATAATGGCTCTCACTTTGGTCCTTTGGAGTCCCAGAGCCTTTGAAATAGCTTTGTAACCCTTCCCAGACTGATGTATTTCAATCACCTTCTTCCTCATCATTTCTGGAATTTCTTTCAATTTTGCCATAATGTGTAACTGTGTTAGACCTTTTAACCAATTTCACACTGTTGAGAAAGTTCTATTTAAGTGTTGATTTGATTGAACAGGGTTTGCAGTAATCAGGCCTGGTTGCGTCTAGTCCAGCTGAACCCCATTATGAATGCAGTTTCACAGATTTGGGGTATTAATAACTACGGGAGCAAATATATTTTCACACAGGCCCAGTTGGTATTGGATAACTGTTTTGCTTCAATAAATAACATTATCATTTAAAAATTGTATTTTGTTTTTACTCAGATTGCGTTTGTTTTATCTTAGATTTTGTTTTAATTTCTGAAACAATTTATTATGAGATGTACAAAAAAAAAACCCAGAAGATATCAGGATGGGGGCAGATACTTTTTCACAGCACTGTGTATGTGTATTTCTGTAGAGCTGTGTTGTGTCCAAGTGCTGTACAGATAAAACTGAATTGAATTGAATATAATCATATGCTTATGCTTTACATAGTATTGCATATATATGTATATATATATGCATGTTACTATAACTGCTTATGAACAAATACAGTATATTAGGTATTGTAATCTATTATCTATGATTTATAAATGAATGCAATAGGAGCGTTTCAGTCTTGTTTTTGAGTATGCACTGCGTTGTAAGTTCTCTTTGTCCGCACTAATGGTTCTCTCAGCCATAGCTGACTGATACCAATTAGTGAACGGTATGCATGGCATATTTGTAGTTGCTCATCTTAATGAGCATCTGTCTCAGCTCCTTTAGTTTTAGTCTCTGTTGGTTTCTCCACTGCTGCTGTTGCATTGTGGGCCATCTCTCTCTAAGACACTCTGGAACATAATTGACCGTCAGTCCACTGAGAGCAAAGAACAAGCGCCTTTGTGAGGTGTGAAATGCCACCAGCTACTACTTATGCCAAGTTAGAGCCAGATGCCATGTTCTAGATTTAGGGGCTGAAAATAGCATGTGCAGTGATGCCATTCAATAAACCTTGGACTGTATTACATAGTTGTTTACCAGTTCCGTCTTGCATCACTTTTTACTCGTATACACTCACCAGAGTCACATTTATCTCTACGCCTTGTTCACGCACACTTTGGTTTCTATTCTGATCTAATGTCTAGTTCTCCTGCTGGTCTGGTTTAAAAATACCCCTCTATTACCATGCGAGTAATATTTTATCCTGACCTGCTCTGGGAGCAATTCTTGTCCTGCCAAGCTTCATTTACAAACCAAGTAGATGACAATCCATCTCAACAGGCTGAAGAAAAAACAAACAAACAAACAAACTCATAATGAATTAGGAATTAGGGAATGTTAGTATAATGCCAGTGAGACCAGTTAACTAGCTCTTACTAATATTCATTGACTGAATTTACGCAACAAAGGAGCGGGCACCATCTGTGCTCCAGTTTTTAAACTCCAAAAGGTCGGTTTCTAAATAGGTTGGCTGGTCTGTATGTCTGGTTTAATTAGCAGCTTTAAATGAATTCTTTTAAGAACAGAGGTTTGCATAACAGTCTATATTACCAACTCTTAGTCTTGATTCTTTGGGAATATTGTACGCTGCTTGCAACAGGAGGGTGTTATAATGAGGTGTGTGTGTGAGAGAGAAAGAGCCAGAGAGAGAGAGCAAGAGAGAGAGTGTTCAGACACTAGGCAGACAATTCAGCCAGTATCTGTGTAAACAGCAGTGTTTTTGGATCCATTCCATTATAAGTGTACTTTAAAAGACAAGCTGTCATGCTGCCATAATATGGAGAGAATGGTTGTGGGCAGTGTGTTATCGATCTCTCTTTCAACTGATATTTAATAGACACAGACACACACACACTTTCTATAACAAGTGAAATTTCAGCTTGCAACTTTTACACTGCATAAAACTGACTGTAGATGTTCCAGTAATTTGCTGGCAATAGGGTTGCCAATAAAGTAATGTAAAAAATTACATTTAACAACTATAAATATATTTATAGTTAGGTACTATAATATCTCACATAGTACAAAATAACACACAATCCAGTACATTTTCTCATTTGGCTGACATGTACGTGATGTACAGTTGATGCAGGATATAGCTGAACAGAAGGTTAAGGGTCTTTCCATGGCTATTTGGTAGTGCTGAGATTTGAACCTAGACCTTCTAATCTTTAACTCAAAGCCTTAACCACTGAGCCACCACAACTAGCTCACCAAGTTTACCTTGATTAAACCACTTCTACCACTGAATTAACTCACACTAAACAATTGAATTCAATCAGTGCAAGTTAGTTGGGCTAGTTGTGGTAGCTCAGAACAAAACTATCCATGCTCTAAGGGTGGGAGTATTCACTATCCAGTATTCAGTAGTCTTTTAAAGAATAAAAAAAAAATTCTTTGCATCAACATCAGATTATTTGCTTGTTGTAAATGTTTTAAAAGGAATTAGATGGATTTTTGTGTAATCTAGCACAACAGCACCACCAGTGGTCACATGATAAATACACAAAATGGTATGAAGAAGCGAGGCTGGGGCTGATTTCCTTCTAGCCCAGGCTGTAGATTCATGCAGCCTATCAGTGACTGTCATGTCTTGTGATTACACTGCGTGACATGGTTACAGCTTTTCTTTTTATCATGGTTTGTATTGGGAGGAAACATGGCATGAGCACAGTAAAGTATTATTGACTTAAGACAGAATTTAAAAAATATTTTCAGCTGCCTATTTCCAGTCCATACGGGTTTTTTTTTTTTTTTTGTGATTGTTGCAGCCAAAAATGCTTGATTTGGCTGCAGCTTTTTTCAAAATTTGCGATATAACTTGCAGAGTAACTTGCAATTGCAAATTGTTTTCACACCTTTTAGCTGTGTTCATGTAGGACGCACGTGAATCAAAGAGGGATTTGGCTGAGTGCGCGTTGTGATGAGGTCACATAAGCATCTTGGCCCAAAATCTGCAAAAAAATCTGCACTAATTTTGAAAAATTGCAAGCTCCTCTGAATATTGCGAAGTTTTTTGTTTATGATAAAATCGCAAAATCCTGAAGGGACTAAAAATTTGCCTTTAAGGGTGTGTGTGTGTGTGAGAGAGAGAGAGAGAGAGATGCCATTATTTTTATGTAATAATTTATACCCTTGCTCAATCCTATTAGTTTCATTTTTGACTATTTCAACTATTTTATTTCAAGTATGGAGAATGTTTGCCGGAATTAGGCTTAAACATTTAAGCCTGTTGAAGTCAAAGTTATTAATTCTTTCCTTTGACAAAAAATGGCTAATTTGTACCCAAGGCACATCCTTTATACTGTATACTTCAGTGGAGGAATCAACTAGCCAAAGCAGTTTGAAGCAAAACCCTCACAGAATAGTTTGAGCTGGTGAACATGACAGATGTTGGGTTCATTAGCTGTCTGTCAAGAGGATCATTCTCCACTGCAGCAGAAAGAAGCAGTAATTGCTCACGTTTTCTTCACTGCTGAAATAAACAGTTCTGTTCTTGTTGGAATATTTTACATTCATAATAACAGCCAGCACATTTACAACTCACCCCAGTTAATGTCAGCCATGAAAGCAACATACTATCAGCATGTTCTCTTGCTGTAATGCCACAAGTGTGCAGATTTGGATCGTGTGTGCAAAATGCAAGAATGGAATTAATCTTAGGTTTTATTACTACGATTGTATGTTGGTTAATAATGTAAGTTGCAAAATAATAAATGGTACTGTATGCACTTCATTGCACACATTGCAGTCTGGGAAACCTACCATTATAAATATGCATTTTCTTTTTTTAGAACAGCGAATTTAAAGATAGAACTGCCCTCATCTCATGCACAGTTTACGATTTCATGGCTTCCAGTTGGTATCTTGTCGCCCTATTAAGTTGGATGTGCAATTAATTGTAGGTGCACAATCTTAAAAAAACTAAAACACAAAATAATAGTATGTGCTGGATCAAGTGCTATTTTCTACACTGCTGAATAATGAGGGTGGAAACCATATGTTTAGCCATATTGTTGCAGTGATTAATGTGATAATTACAGCCAATCAAGGACTAATCATGCAGCAATATTTTGGCAATATACTAGATGCTTGCATTCTCTCATTCATATGTCACCTCAGTCATCTATCTTTTTTGTTTTGTTTTTCATTATTAAATTGTCTATTGCTTTTGCTTCCCTGGTGGATTAGTGGCTAGCATGTGACATTCTCACTGCTGTGTTCTGGGTTCGATTCCTGGTCAGGGAACCAACCCAAGCCACTGTAGGGTTGCACGAGCCAGTGCACTGTCAGTGCCAGTCCCAAGCCCAGAAATGGGGAGGGTTGCATCAGGAAGGGCATCCAGTGTAAAGTGTGTGCCAAAATTAAATATGTGGACAGGTGATCCGCTGTGGCAGGACCCCGGACAAGAGCAGACAAAAGACAAGGAAAATTGTCTCTTACTTTAATGTTGCATCATATTACATTTGACAGCAAAGAAAGCAGTCCAGATTTTCTATACCTTTTTTGGTGGGATTTGGTGGGTGGGGGGGGGGGGGTGTTTCTTTTGTTTTAAGGTGGTCTAGATGCTACTGAACAACCTAGTTTCTGACACGGTTAAGTGTCAAATTAAAATCTGGCAACCTTAAGGACGTGTGTAACCAGACTCTGAATACGACTAACTTTGTCTGCATAAATATTACTGCAACTGTTTATTAATTCATTACTTTTTTTTTTTTTTACCTTTACACTCCAAAGAATCTTTCTGGTGTGTTGATAGTGAGTCTCAGTTCATAGTTCTACCCCTGCTAGGGAAATAATAAATACATAAACCATGACAGCAGAATCCAGCAGGGATGATATGTTCAAAAGCACTAAAAGTCTTAGTGGCTTCCCAGGAGAGATGTCTGCCACTTGCAATTAGTCAATGGGCCATGAAGTGCAAGATTCCTTTCGAAATGGTGACTTTGAATTGCCCACATGAGTGACCTGTGTGGGTTGCACACAGAACTAAGGAGAAGATTCTGAGATTGAGTGGCACATGGTCAAAAAGATAGGGCTGAACAGGCAGAATGAATCACTTGATTACTCTGTCACAGTTTACACACCAAGACCTCATTTATCTGCTGGTTCAATAGTCATAGTAACAACTTTGCATCTTTTCACTGCCAATGGTTTTATTAAGGAAGACGCCGTCCAAGCTTCAAATATGCTGGCTAACAAATGGGTTTTACATTTGGACGATTTCCATTTCGAGCAGTTTTCCACCACTCGAACTGCACCAACTGCTTGCTGTCAGTCTCTCCGAATGCTCCGTTAATGGAGCGTGATTTTGCTTGAGTCAAGCAGGAATTCTGCTTGACACACTCAATCTACTTCTGTAATTAAGAGTTTAACTTAGTTTAAGCAATGTGTAATTATCCCAGAAGTCTCTCAAGGCAGTGTTCACTCTGTCTCTGTCAGCATCGTAACAGTCTTACAGTGAAACAGTACAGAAGCTGCCATGCAAGAAAGAAAAAATATCCATCAGCATCTCAAGATGTTTGGTTGTACTTGATGTTGAGATGTTTTCTCATAATAGCACGATGCTGATGGGTTTTTTTTTTTTTCTTGCATGACAGTATTTTGCTTACGTACTCATGGTACCACTTGGTAGTTCATCATAAAGTCATGCTGTGTTCAACTAGTGTTTACAAGATTTCATAACAAGATGCTTTCATATTAAGGATCCTCTGTTGTGTTCATGAGTTGTGACACAGTGTTGATGATTCTCAATAAAGTCACGCTGCTTGAAGATGGGTTTTCTGTCAGTGTGTAATTTTAGTCTTAGAAAGCTTTTCACATGTGAGGGAAATGTATATTTCTTAACAGTATCATTTCACTTTACTTTGCTAGTATATGCTTGGCATTCATTTTCCCCATGTGCTTAGCAACAGTATCCTCCCAACTTTGAAATTTTGAAAGTTATAGGATCCTGTTCCCTCGTCCAGATCATACATTCAAGAAGATCTATTTTGAACACCATTATTTGACGTGCCAATTTACATAAGTTTGAAATGTGAAATATGGTTTGATAGTGAGAAGCAAAGATCAAATTATTGCTTAGTATTTTATTATTGTCTGCAAGTTTTTATCATGAATCAGCCCCAGCAGATTCCAACCATTTCTTAACAGCAAATAAGACTGAGTACCGTATTGAAATTGAATCATATGCTTTATTCATTTATTTATTTAATTACATTATATTTTTGTCTCGAAAGAGAGGCCGGGCTTAGCTCAGCTAGCCAATTAATACCAGCCGGCTCTGTCCAGCCTAGAGTTCTCTTTTCTTATGAGCCATGGCCATGCTTTTTGCTTCTCTGCACAGTTTGGGTTCATGCCAGGCACACACATGGTGTGACTACCTCGTCATAATCTCTTCCTGTGCCATTCCCTATGTGGCCTTTTCAAAACTCAGCCAGTCTGCCCTTTACTTTATTAGTGTCCCTATTTACCACCCCACTCAAACATTACATACTTTTGCTCATCAGTTCTCAGTTCTGTCCAGCTTGAGCTCATACAACATTGGTTGCAATTCTACAAGGCACATTTTTCAGATTTCATTTGCATGAAATTGTAAGAAATAGATATACAAGATGGATTCTGTGTAATCTTACACATTCACAAGGAGAAACAATCTTGATTCTGATTCAGTTTCAATTCAGGGTGCCAAGGTATAAATATAAAAATATGCTTTATGCATACTTAAAAAATGGAATTTGTGCCTGTTTTGGGGGTGCCCGTGTTCAGCACTGAATTTATTCGTGATGTCACACTCCACAGTAGTGATTAATGTAAAGTAAACTCTCTGGGCTTTACGGATTTGCAGTTTTCATAGCCTATTTCACATAGCCTATTAGATTTAAATGTTGTAATTTTATTGTAGCAGTTGTATACAGCGTTTTACTATCAAAAAAGTTTTAGTTGTGCTGTCTGTTTGATCTCTGTACCAGTGTTATTGTGGAGAGGTGTGATTTGTTGAGTTGAAACAGACTTGCAGCGATAAAATAATGAATTTGTTTTTATTGATTGAAAATGCCAGATAAGTCAATTTCCATTCCACCGATTTCCATTTCATATATTTCCATTTGGATGGCCATGATACATTTTACTTATTGAGCACTATTTGAATTTTCATAATATTTAGATATTTGATGGGAAAAATCCATCCAAATTTAAATGTTTAAGATCCCATTTTTTTTACTTTTAGTTGAATAAAGTAAGTTTATCAGAACATATATTGTTAATATGTTGGCCAGAATACCCTTGTGTCCTTTGGCATAGGAAAAGAGTGCCAATTTTTAATTCAGTATAAAAATAACCAATGTATGTGTTTTATAAGTGATATTACATGTACATCCAGCCATCCATTTTCTATACCACTTATCCTTCAGGATCGCAGGGAACCTGGATTCTATCCCAGGGAGCATCAGGCACAAGGCGGGGTACACCCTGGTCAGGGTGCCAATCCATCGCATGCCTCAGTTACCTGTTCTTGGCTGACAGGAGTTCAACTTTGTCTGACTCAAGGATTTGAGAGTTATGTGTACTGAGATGCTTTTCTGCTCATCATGGTTGTAAAGAGTGATTGTTTGCGTTACTGTAGACTTCCTGTCTGCTTGAACCAGTCTGGCCATTCTCTGGGTACAGGTGTTGCTATTAAAGTGTCCATTGAGTGTATATATTTGAGAGAAAGCAATTTAGGATTCAGCCTAACTGTATTGGAAGTGCATAAATAAAAAATATTACTGCAGGAAGAGTTGTCAGGTTCTTATGTGGCTTATACTCCTGGGTGAAGTAAGGAATGCAAAATCAAACTAGATGTCAGTGACGAGATGTTATTACTTTGGGTAAATACATTTGAAAAAGAATTTGAAACGTTAAAGCTCATATTAAAAGGATCATATTTCCTCCATGTGGTTTCCTTTTGCATGTAAAAGTTTCACTTTCTAAAGATTCAGTAGTTTTTTTTATTAATGTTTAGCCAGCATTAAATAACATTAATGAACAATTAACATTGCTCAGTCTCTCTAAGAAACTCATCACAATCTCTGTATGTATTTATATGTACTGTCCTTTTGTATTTATTGTTTTGTTGTGTATATATATATATTGTCTTGCAGTCGTCTCACACTGTTATGTATTTGCACTTTATGTAGTCTTGCGTACTGTTCCGTGTTGCACCATGGTCCTGAAGAAACATCATTTTGTTCCAATGTATACAGGCTATATAGAGGAATGGCAATAAAAACCCACTTGACTTGATATACTGTAGATTTTTAATCATTGGCATCTTTCTTTAAGTCAGACTCCCACTTGGTCCTGATTTTGTGGATTAAATTCTGTGAATATAGTTTTATATTTCTAACATTTGAGAAGAATAAATATATTGGGTGCTTTGATACATTTTCCAGCGACACTGCTAGAAAATCTAATGATTTTACATGTATTAATGGATCAGTGCAATGTAATGACCAGAAGCACTACAGGTGCTTCAGGCTAAATGCATTATTCATATGCAGTGTCCTTGGCTGTGCATGAATGTGTCATATATGTACTGTACAGCTCCTGCATAATTGAGATGAGGCAAGCGCATGCGCTGTTCGGACTGGCGAATGTGTTCTGGCTTATTTTCCTATCCTGCTAATAGTGGCGTCAGTCTATTAACCATCCCTACAGGGTTCCAGGTCTGTGCCAGGGTTCCGACAGGCTCGCTGTCTACAGCACTTGTATTCATGATACCTGATGACTGTGGGCTCGCAGGATCATTCGCTCTAAGCTGAATTCTAGATCTGGCTATTTTTAGCATGCTTGATATGATCCCCATAGGAGTGTTCATGTTGGAAAGGTAATTATAATTCCCTAGTTTTTCCCCTTTCTCTAAAATCCTGGCTTTAGCTGTTTCTCTGCTCTGTATCTCCCATCTATGTGGCCTTCACAGACTGACTCCACTGGGCTTTACCCTCATAAGTCATCCTATTTAATTAGCAGACCTAAGGTGGAAAATACTTGAATAATTGCATTTCATTACTATACTTAAATATTATTTTGGCATATTATGTACTTTACGTGAGCATTATATAAATTGAACACTTGTCCTCTTACTTAATTACTACAGTTGAGGTCATAAGTTTACATACGACTTGCAAAATCTGCAAAATGTTAATCATTTAAAAAATAATAATAATAAGAGGGATCATAAAATTGCATGTTGTTTTTTATTTAGTTCTGCCTTGAATAAACATTTATTCATAAAATAAATATTTCACATAACAGATATTTACATAAAGTCCTCAAGGCACAATAATAACTGAATTTACACAATTGAACCAGTCCAAAGGTTTACACACGCTTGATTGTTAATACTGTGTGTTGTTACCTGGATGATCAGCGATTGTGTTTATGTTTTGTGATAGCTGTTCATGAGTCCCTTGTTTGTCCTGAACAGTTAAACTACCCACTGTTCTTCAGAAAAATCCTCAGGTCCGGCACATTCTTTACTTTTCCAGCATCTTCTGCATATTTGAGCCCTTTCCAACGCGGCTATATGATTTCATGATCCATCTTTTCACACTGAGGACAAACTTTTTTTGTGCTAATGCCAGGTTAGACTAGCAGCATTTCCAGTCACTAACATAAATTGGCTATGTCCAATTCTAGCTAATGCTAAAAATTGGTTATTTACATTTCATAGCATTAGTCATGCACATGACTGTCAAACATGGAGAGATTGTATTATGCTTTCAGTCAAAATGGCTTTGTGGCTTTAAAATGAAAATCGTCTTCTAATTGTTTCATACAAGTCATAAACTTCATCAGTTAAAACAATTGACAAATTACTTTTTAATACTTGACTACATTTAAAACTAGTAATGTTTTTACTTTCAAATATGACCACACATTTGGCTACTTCAGCTTTTATTTTATTTAAGATTATGACACATTATTTGTACTTTCACTTAAGTGTAATTTCTCAGTACTTTTTAGACTCTAGTGCCCGAGTGTACCTCATGACAGGAGTGACAGAATTGTTCTGCAACTGCCTGAGGGTCAAAACTTGTGCTGCTAAATGCAGACAAATGAGGAATAAAACAAAGAATGAGGAAGAGAGATAAGATTATGTGGAGGAAAGGCATCTGAAGGGTGTCAGTGAGAAGGTAAAATGGTACATAGATAGAGGTTAGAGATCATTAGAGGAGGGGGAGGAGGAGAGATAATTACAGGGAAGGAGAAAGGTAGCAGAAAGTGAAATGAACTTAGTAGGTGGCCTTGTACCCAGTTTTATTGTTAATTAAACTTGATGCAGTCCCTCAGTGCACATCTCTTAGCTTCCTCAGGCTTTGAACAGTATGATTGGCCCTGGGTGAAATTCTTTTGCAGCAATGACTCAAAGTTTATGACTTATTCAGTAATTTCCACTTTTATGACGAGAGAGAGAGAGAGAGAGAGAGAGAGAGAGAGAGAACGAATTGCCACTGCTTTTGTTCCTTGACCTTGTTGTTTTGCTTTTTAGGTTCAATTAGATTAGGTTTTGGATCTTTGTCACTGAACAATTATTCACACTTCAAGGAAAAGTCCACCCTAATGTTTAACTTAAATTACATATTGAAGTATTTATGATGTGCTTAGCGATTCCGGTCCTAATTTGTTGGGTGGTACTGTATTTTCATTATTCCTGTGAGATGTCTGAGGTTGTGTGCTGCACTGATGTCACAGGGGGACATTGCTTGCTCATTCACAGTAGTGTTTAATAGGAGAAAAAAAAAAAAAATCTCACACATGAAAGATACCAGTCAGGTTTTGTTGTTAGCTTCTAAAAGCTAAAGAGCACAAGCTTCTTTCCTTACCATTTCCCAGTGGTGTTTATTGTCATATTAATGAGAAATGCAGTGTAGAAGTAGTGGAGACTCAAAGTTTTAGACCGCAGTGAAGCTATTTGACGCAGTTGCACTAATTTACAGCAGAGACCTGGTTAATTAACATGAGTGGTGTGAGCATGGGCATGATTAGCATGGAAGTTGATTAGCATGGAAGTTGAAGCGGATCTGTTTGATCAGAGTTTACAGATGAGGAGATGAGAGAGCTGGACAGACTAAAAGACTCTCTTTAAGCAGAGATTAAGCAAGGGCTAAATCCGACTACTAGCATTGGTAACCAAAGTGCAAATAGATCTTGTTGAAGAAATTTAACAAGATCTCAGCATTCCATTACAAAATAAATCTTGGACACCATTAAGATCACATGTTAATTATAAAGACCGGAATGCAAGTAGTTCGGGGTGGCTTTTCTTCTTTTAATGCAGGATGTAAAAACAACACCACCCACCACCAACAAAAAATCATTCAAGTATAATACAAGTTTATTTCAGCTTTCATTTCCTCATATTTACATCTAAATGTGTTAAACAACATCTATGCTCTTTAATCTATCATGCTAAAACATGGCACATTTTGTATCAGACCACCCAATTTTTAGGGGAGCAAAAGTATAGGAACAGATATTAAATGAATGTAAATAATACCTAATATTTGGTTGCACATCCCTTGCTTGCAGCAACTGCATCAGACCAGTGACCCACTGACATCACTAAATGGTTGCATTCTTCTTTTATGATGCTTTTTCAGGCTTTTACTGCAGCTTCAATGTTTGTGCAATGGTTCTGATGGATTTTTCCTTCTTTCCTCAGCTTCAAAATGGCTTGCTTTTCTCCCACAGACAGCTCTCTGGTCTTCATGTCGGTTTATCCTTTTTAACAACAAATGCAGTCTTCACAGGTGAAACCTAGGGCTTGAACCAAGAGTAGATATTCCGAGCTATTAAATTTTTTTAAACAGTCAATTTTGACAGGGCACACCTGGGCAGCAAGAAACACCTATCAGTCACATGTTCCAATATTGTCGATCACTTGAAGAAACGGGTAGGTTCAAACAAAAGGTGCCATGTTCTAAGTTGTTTAACACATCTAGATGTAAATATGAGGAAATAAAAGCTGAAATTCTGATCTCTCTTGTATTCATCTTTTGATCTCAAACCCAAATGTCTTCAATGTATAGCGAAAATAATAGAATTGGCCTCGCTGTTCCAATACATTTAGAGAGGACTGTATAATTGGTTGTACATAAATGTTAAATATGCTTACAGTTTATAGGTATAAATATACTTGAGGTATACTGTTTTAAATGTAATACATTTCCTAGACTAGACAGTTTTCCCCTCATCTTCAACTGTTTGGTTTCAGTGCACTCTGTAGCCTCAGATTCTTATTCTTGGCTGACAGAAGTGGAGCCCGATGTTGTCTTCTCCTGTTGTAGTTCATCCACCTTAAGGTTTGGCATGTTGCGCATTCTGAGATGCTTTTCTGCTCACCATGTTCATAAAGAGTAATTATTTGAGTTACTGTAGACTTCCTGTCAGGTTGAAGCAGCCATCTTCCTCTGCCCTCTCTCATCAACAAGTCATTTCCACCTGCAGAACTGCCACTCACTGGATGATTTTTGTTTGTTTTTCACACTATTCTGTGTAGAGATTGTTCCCAGGAGATCAGTAGTATCTGAAATGCATAAACCAGCTCATGTGACTCCAACAAATATGCCACCGTTAAAGTCACAGAGATCACACTTTTTCCCCATTCTGATGTTTGATGTGAAAATTAACTGAAGCTCTTGACTTGTATCTGCATGATTTTATGCATTGTGCTGCTGCCATGTGATGATAATGAGGAGGTGTACAGGTGTTCCTATTAAAGTGGCTATTCACTGTATAGTTCACACATTAAATATGATAATGTGTACAATATTTCTGAAAGTAAAGTAATAATTTTTGATTATTATAGTCCACCAATGATAAGGTTTTGTTTCAGGAAAAAAAAAAAGAGAGAGAAAAATAAACAAGTCTGTTTTTTTTTGTTTTTTTTTCCTGAAAAAATGTTTTTTTTTCCCATCCTGAAACATTGTTCTTGTCCTCTAACAAACATTTTTTCTTTTAAAATCATGTCTATTTTACAGAGATTGTGTTTGGTACCTCTTAACCTTTCAGTGTCAAGGATACTTTAAAATGTAAAATAAAAAAAAAATAAAAGTTTGAGGTAACTGTCATGTCTTTTTTAGTCACACTTGTGCACACACCTGACATCAGGAGGATCCCCAAGGACTTTTGCATGTCTCATTAAATAAATGTTTACAGTAATTAAGATCAAGATTAAATAAACATAA
>NC_071283.1:9853098-10018098 GCF_023375685.1 Ictalurus furcatus
GGCGGGGGTGGGAGGGAGAGTTTATAGTTTATGTTCATCCTATCCACAATGGTATTTTTCACACTGCTTTTTCTATATTGGGTAAATGCAGTCATGTAAGTAGGGCATTTTGAAATATCCATCCATCCATTTCCATACTGTTTATCCTACACAGGGTCACGGGGAGGCTGGAGCCTATCCCAGGGCAGACCCCCAACCCTAGATGTGTGAGGTACGCCCCCCCCCCCCCCATTTTGAAATATGCCTTATACCAAAGCACTATAAAATTCTCGATTCTGATTGGTTAGAAGGTGTTTAATTGTCCATAATAGGACATTCCACAGCATTAACTGTAACTATAAGAAATATGTTGTGTATATTAATAAAGTATCCATTATAATCGTTGGCAAACTGCTGTGGTGTAATCAACCATGATGCTATTGGAAAATAAGCAAATTTATGTTAGAAATGGTCCTCATTTTCCCACCAGACCACCTTTTACCACCCTGTCATTGCTTACTTTTCTATAACCCCACACCCCCATCATGTCGTATTCCTAACTCCTCCCATCCCTTTCCTTTCATCCATCCATTCACACTGTAACATTGTTCACAGGTTAAGTAAATGTTGAAAACATTTTTAAAGCAAAAATTTCCTCGTTTTTGAATAGAAATAGGACATGGTGGTATTTTCAAATTGCATTTTCTTTCATAGATTCTATTCTTTTGAGAACAGCTATAGCTAAAGATTAAAAAAAAAATAATAATAATAAAAATACCTATATCATTTTCAACAGTTAAAAAAAATACATGTTTTAGGGACTTTTAAATACTTGCTAACTGGTTTTGTATACTATCTACTGATTCATACTGGTCTAGTGCTTTTGTATGTGTTCCTAAAAAATAGTCATATTTAATGTTATTAGTGTGTGTGTTCTGCCAAAGGCTTTAGCAAAGGCTGAATCCTTGGAAGGGACAAAGGGTCAAACAGAAGAGCCATGCATATAACGGCCCCCTACTGTAGTTTTGTGTGTGTGTGTGTGTGTGTGTGTGTATGTGTGTGTGTGTGTGTGTGTGTGTGAGAGAGAGAGAGAGAGAGAGAAAGAATGGTAGTGAGTGTATACGTGCCAGTAGGCATTATGCCCAGGCAAGACTGGCCGCAGGATCAAAGGCTGCCATACTGGGAGCACATAATCTCTCTCTCTCTCTCTCTCGCTCTCTCTCTCTCTCTCTCTCTCTCTCTCACACACACACACACACGCACAAACACATTTTGCTTTGAAATATTCAGCAATGTCCTATTCCATGGATTTATGCATTAAAGATGAGTGCACACACCTTTGTCCACTGAAAAAGCGGACAGGGAATGTAAAAGTGTGTGTGTGTGTGTGCGTGTTGTTACCGTGGTGACCTCCCTCTCTGGCACCCCCCGGAGGCGTGCGTAGAACTCCAGATGCTCTCGTCCTGTTAGGAGGTCATCAATACCATCAAACTGAGGACAATATCCCATGTTCTGATGGACCTGGCTCATCTCTGTACGAATGCTGCAGAGAGAGAGCGAGAGAGCGAGAGAGAGAGACAGAGAGAGAGAGAGAGAGAGTGATTTATCCACTCATCATATTCAACTGACCCATTTTATCACAATCTTTGTCCTTTTTTACTCTGTTAGTTCATCCACACCTTTTCATTCCTTTTACTGTTTTTTGTCCATCCATCCATCCATCTATATATGCATTCATTTAATCCCATTCCCCTTTCCTTCATGTTTCCATTTTCCATACCACTTATTCTACACAGGTTCACTGGAGAGCCTGGAGCCTATCCCAGGGAACTTGAGACACAAGGTGGGGGACACCCTGGACAGTGTGCCAACCCATCGCAGGGCACAATCGCACACTGGGGGATGAAACTAGATTACCCGGAGTTAACCCCTGGGGCACAGGGAGAACATACACACTCCTTGCACACAAAGCGGAGGCGGGTTTCGAACCCACAACTCCAGCGGTTGAACTACCAACCATCTTTCTGGTAGAAATGCAGCTTCTCTCTGTCAAAATGTCTGATTCCCGTCAGTTTCCTACAAGTGCATTGTCTCATTCATAACATCACAATCTCTTTCAGACCTCATACAGACAAACAGAAAAGTATGTGTGTGTGTGTGTGTGCGTGTGTGTGTGTACATGTAATTATATACATGAATTCATCTCTTTATGTGGAGCGCATATCTATATAATTCCAGGAATATTTGTTAGGTTTGACTGTGTGAGAGCTTTGTTTGTTTGTTTCAGAACTCCCCGTGTCTGTGACCGGCTCGAACATGACCTGGCAGTTCAATTTCCAGTTCCCTTGATAGCTTGCCTGCATGGAAGCAGCAGCATAAACACATTTGAGGTGAACCTCAAACAAATGTCCTCCTTTATGTGTCTTATATATAAGCCAAATAATCCAACACTACAACCATCTCTTCTCTCTGTCCCATTTGTGTCTCTTTCACTGCCACTACTGCTGTTCTTTGTTTATTTACTCTGGCAGAGTTGTGAGGTCTGTGTGGGGAAAAAAAAATCAGCCCAAAACAATCCCTGTCCTAACCGTTATACACAGTTTAACTATTATGTATTGTATTGTAACAATGTATTGTAATATTTAAAAGTAACCTCAAACCAAACATAGTTAATAGTGCTATTTATTATTTATTACAATACGGAGGCACAGTGGCTCCAGAGTTCCTCTAGAGTTCCTTCAGAGTTCCTCCAGAGTTATTGAGCTAAGGTAACTGTCTGGGTGGAGTTCTTTAACATGCATCATAAATTAAGAGAGCAAAACACTGCTATGATTGGTTAATCTCAATCAGTCCCGTTTCTTCCAGAAACTACGGATGCCCTTAGAGGCTCATGATCTCGAGTTAACTTCCCTGTGATCTCAACATAAAAAAAAAGCTGTTTTCTCATGGTCTCCACTTAATTTTCCTGTGATCTCGCTGTTTTCTCACAACGTAATTATCACGAGAAAATCTCGCACCTTGTGAATGGGACTGGTGATGCATGCATGTTAGTTTTTTGAGAATTGCCCGCTGTAGAAATGGACATTATCTCGGCATTAAGAGAGAGTGGTGTTCCTTTCTCAAGTGCCAGACACTAATGCGGAAGTCGTCAATCAGAGCTATTTCAGCTTGAGTCCCTGATCAAAGTAAAAACAAATGTGTTCACCCATGATGCTGTGGGATTGCGGTAAGCTTTTGCTGCCTCCAGAACAATAAAAACAAGATGTTGTTTTGTCAATTACACAGAAAAATTAAGTCATGATCACAAGACAACAGCTTTTGTTAGGTCAATATCATGAGAAAACTATTGTTTTGTTATGTCGAGATCACAAGAAAACAAGAAAAATAAATAAATGCATGGCCGCTTAGGGCTTCCATTAAGAAACAGACCTCGATCTCACTCAGAAAAATTCCCAAATTGGCAGAGATTACTGCAGCAAAACTAAGTTAACAGTAAATGTATGTACAGTGGATCTAAAAAGTCTACACACCCCTGTTAAAATGGCTTGTTTTTGTGATGTAAAAGAAAAAAAAATGAAACCAAGATAAATCATGTCAGAACTTTTTCCACCTTTATTGTGAAATTTTAACCTATTAATTAAAGTGAAAAACAAATAAGAATTATTTTAGGGGGGACAAAAAGTGAAAAATAAAAAATGTACAATAACCTGGTTGAATAAGTGTGCGCACCCTTAAACTAATACTTAGTTGAAGCACCTTTAGGTTTTATTACAGCATTCAATCTTTTTCAGTAAGAGTCAATCTGTTTGGCATGTCTTGATTATTTTGTCGATATGTGCCAAATATTTTGCCATTCTTCCTTGCAAAAACATTCTAAGCATCGCCTGTGCACAGCACTCTTCAGGTCATCCCACAGATTTTTAATTGGATTTAGGCCTGGACTCTGGCTGGGTCAATCCAAAACCTTGAACTTGTTTTGATGAAGCCATTTCTTTGTTGATCTGGAGGTTTGCTTCGGGTCGTTGTCATGCTTAAAGGTGAAATTACTCTTCATCTTAAGTGTTTCAGCAGAAGCCTTAAGCCTGTTTTGTGCCAAAATTGACTGGTATTTGGAGCTATTCATTATTCCTTCCATCCTGATTAAAGCCCCAGTCCCAGCTAAAGAAAAATAGAAAAAAGTATGATGCTGCCACCACCATGCTTCCCTGTGTGGATGGTGTTTTTTTGGTGATGTGCTGTGTTGTTTTTTTTTTTTTTTGTATTATGGCCAAAAATGTAAACTTTGGTCTCATCAGACCATAACACATTATTCCACATGGTTTGGGGAGATTGGACGTCTTGCCACCCTACACCAAAGCCCAGAGACATGAAGAATTCAGAAGATTGTTGTCACATGTAAGGAGCAACCAGTACTTGCTAGAAATTGCTGCAATTCTTTTAGTAGGCCTCTTGCCAGCCTCCCTGAACAGTGTTCTCCTGATCTTCTCTTCAGTTTTAGAGGGACATCCTTGTTGATTATGTCTTTTGCAAGTTTCATGGTATATCCAATGCCTTGGACATGTTTTTGTAATCCTCTCCTGATTGATATTTTTCAACAATGAGATCCCGTACCTGCTTTGTAAGCTCTTTGTGGCCCATGAATTTTCCAGGTGGATCCTATAGGAACAACTGTACTTTATTTAGGGTTAGACAGTCACTTTAATTAATGGAAGCTGTATACTAATTAGTGTTTAACATGAGTTTGAATGTGATTGTTTCATTCAAAACACTGCCACATTCCCAATTATAAAAGGGTGTGCACACTTATGCAAACTGGGTATTGGAAATTTTTAGCTTTTCTCCCAACCCCCCCCCCAAAAAAAAACAAAAAAAACCAAAAACATTCCTGGGTGTTTCTCACTTGATATTTATATGTTACAATTTCACAATAAAGGTGAAAATAGTTCTGACATTATCGAACTTAATTTAATTTTTTTTTTACATCACAAAAACCTGCCATTTTAACAGGCGTGTGTAGACGTTTTATATACTGTACACTGTAGAATAACATTATGTGTTTTATTAGGTAGCTAATATGAACCAGTAAGGCTACCAGTTTTATTTATATATCCCTATATTTTTGCGTTCCCTATGAAAAGTCAATTAATGTAAATCCCAGGGATAGACTCTGGATCCACTGTAACCTTGACCAGGATGAAGTGGTTACAAAAGATGAATAAATGAATGATATTACAATACACAATTGACAATCCGTTGGATACCAGTGTAGATGAATTGATAGAAATCTTGTTTTGGCCAAAATTGCGTTTTTCCTGTCTATAACATACTTTCACGCCTCAACTTTATGAAAACATAAATATGTAAATATATGCGTAAAATATGGAAATGTTTTATTTATGTTTTAATCTTGCCTTTGCTATCTTCTTGCAAAGATCATGTTGGTAAGGAATCTGCCTAATGAGGATTAAAGCCTTGCTAGCTTGCTAGATGTCAGGCTTTGATCGTGTTGTTGGATACGTGCCGTAGCGAAATGGCCATCGCTGGTGTAATCAATTCAGTTTGTAATCTGATTCTGGCTGTCAAAATGTCTGTGATGTTTCCGTGCTGCAGTCAGAATTCTTTAAATGCAATTTTCACTTTTGGGACTAACCAGACTTTAAAATGCTAGAACTTCACTTGTGGTTTGAGATATTGTGCATGAGAAGAGAAACAAAGTTCAGGACAACCTGTAGTCAGAAGTTTCAGAATTTCACCACATCTTTTCTGAGAGACTGTGGAGATCAATTCATTGTTCAATTTGTTCAGAATGCATATTAAATCCAGAAGAACCACAGACTGAACAACACTGTGGTCACATGACGTCAGCTTGGTTTATAGCTTTTAAAACAAGACACACTCCCAGTCTTAGAATGATATAATGATAATGAGTCTTTATTGGTCAAATATACATTAGAGCACAGTGAAATTCTTTTAATCGCATACCCCAGCATGTCAGGAAGCTGGGGTCAGAGCGCAGGGTCAGCCATGATACAGTGCCCCTGGAACAGAGAGGGTTAAGGGCCTGGGTTAAGGGCCTTGCTCAAGGGCCCAACAGTGGCAGCTTGGCAGTGCTGGGGCCTGAACCCCCGACCTTCCGATCAGTAACCCAAAGCCTTAACTGCGAAGCCACCACTGCCCATTCTACTTGTACTGCCACACATACAAGTTCTTATTGAGTGCACGTTCAACTGGGATTTTTTAGCTCATTTGTTGGCTTGACTGAGACTACAGTTTGATTTTGGTATTCTGAGGTTACAGTTACTGAAGTTAGGATTAGGGTTAGTGTTAATAGGGTTAAGGTTCTGAAGGTTTGTATTAGAGGTTCTGTTATTAGTGTTTAGATTATGAAGCTCAGGTTTAGATTTACTTTTGTATTTGTGTGTGTACTTGAGTGTGTTCACCTGTATCCACAGAGGAAGGCTTCTCCACCTGAGGGTCGAATGTCTCCAGTCAGCATTTTAAACGTTGTGGTTTTTCCTGCCCCGTTTATACCCAGTAGGCCGAAGCACTATCACAAACACAAACATGTACACACCAATATAGCACACAGTGGATATTATTGTAACAGTCACACGCTGATAGTGGATTCATTAGCACGGCTGGACATTTTGACTGACCTCAGCAGCTGGGACACCCACAGTTATCCTGTCCACTGCTGGGATCTTCTTACCCGAGTACACCTACCAAGACAGACAGAGAGAAAGAGTGAGAGAGAGAGTTTTTTTTTTTAAAAATCTGATTTTACATGCAGTCTGATAATGAGAAAGCTATATATGAGTCATCAATAATTGCATATATACATACAACATTTGTAAAGATTTAGAATACATTTGATCCAAAACTATAAGCTTCCTGTAGGTATTATTTATTTTAGCCTCGTATCTCTAGAACAAAACTAACAAAGCAAACCATATGCATTATATTTATGGCCAAATTGTTCTTTTAAAATAATATATTATACAACCAGCTGTAATGTTTGGGGTTACCTCCGAAAGCCCTATATTTTTTTCTGAAACTTAAAGCCAATTTTACTTTGCATTTCTGGAGATGAAGTTGCATAACTTATCATCAAGGCATATGGGAAAGAGATTGGCTCTCATTCTATCAAAATGTATTCCGTAGTTAAAGGCTAGCTGCCCTTGTGGGACTGGCAGGGACTGGAGACAAGTCTGTAGGAGACGTATGTGATGACACTTCTTACTACAGACACCCTATCTGTGTGACATCTGCTCACAGCATTTGTGTTAATGATCAAAGCGAGTGTGTGCAGTTTGTAAGATGGAATGTCCTCAGTCCTCTACTCTTCATCTTATCAGGGCGGTTACAGCTGGGTGTGCACACACACACTGGATGTGCATTGCAGAGAAGATGCAACTGTTAGGAAGATGAAGCTCCAGGCTGGTAGCTGAAGCTAATCTTAATCTGCTCTCAGCACGATGGGCTGATTACAGAGCAGTAGCCCACCAACCAACATTAAACCAGCCGATACCTGCTTCTTAAGCAAATGCTCAAACCACTGCTGGGAAGCAGAGCACTTGAGAATTGCCTTGAGAGGTGCTGGTGTACTTTCAGGTCAATAGACTTTTACTGCAAATTAGAGGTGAGTCATTAGACTCGCCTCCGTCAGTCCAACTTCCTGATTCAGTGATTATGAAACAGTGAAAACAGAGATCCCTGACTGAGACACAAAGCTTTATCAGAGTGCATCTTAGCCTAGAACCATCTTTAACAACAGCCCAAGAGGACTAGAAAAGTCATAGAAAATGCATCAAAAGGGAGACTACATTTTTGACACACTAATAACAAATTTCCTGAAACGTAAGCGACTAACGTTTCCCAACTTGATAGCTTGATGAGGTCACAAAACTCGGGTCTTCAGAGGTGCTTTAAAAGGCGGCCTTGACCTTAAAGCATCCAATAAGTATCTCAGAAAATAAGGTATTATCTATAAAAGGTTATTTGGTTTGCCCTCTGAGGGAACCATTAAAGGTTATGTGTAGAAGCCTACAACGGCATTTCGTTTTAAGAAAAGGATACAAATAGCTATTTTAGGTCTCTCAACTTAGAGGATAAAGAGTCACCAATGTTTTCTCTTAAATACTTGATGCCACCAATGGCAATATCCTCATGTTGTAGCATAACCCCCCCCCCCCCCCAAAAAAAAAAAAAAACACCAGAAATGAAGAAACATGGGCAATGATGTGTTGTGAGTTTGAATCCTGATACCATTCAACAAGGCCTTTAACCCTCATCTGCTCAGCTCAATTGTAATCACTTTGGTTAAGGCATCTCCCGAATGAATAAATGTAAATGTAAGAAACATGTAGGATAATGCCAAAGAAAAGAAAACAAAACGTACCTTTGTGAGGTCACAAACCCTGAGTAGATCATTCTGGGCTTTTCCTCTCTGCACTCGCTCACGCTCTCGAGCCACGTCTTCATCCTCTTCTCCTGCAGATCTTGGCAACCCAGTGACTAACCTGCACCGTGCCATGCCACAATAGTATTAAGTTTGTGTAAATCTTTATGTCTCTGATATGTCTTGTACTTGTGGGTCCAGAACTCACCTTGGTTTACAGAAAAACTTGTACTGGATGAGGAGGGTGAAGCTGAACATGACTACACCCTGTATCGCCATGGCAAACAGATTCTTCCCTACCATATTCCAGCTCAGGGGATCCTCAAACCTATCCTCTCCTGAGAAAGACATATAGAAAAAAAAGTATAAGACTAGGCATGTTAATGTATTTAAAATACTATTACTTGTATCAGTATGCAGTACTGTATGCAATATGCAGCTAGTGTCACTTGATGTACTACTACCTGACAGTAACTTAGCATTTAGATTAGATTGCTTCACTCCTGTGCTGAAGGTATTGTCACCAAAAATGTGTTCACGTTAAGTGGGTAAAGACACGAATTATGCAATGTCTTGGTGGAGAAAAACTTTAAGGTAATCAAAAACAGCTTCATCTTTAATTTTGGAGCAATACAGTAATTAGATATTTAGCATAAACAGGACATTTTCTCTTCTGTATATAATAATAAGTATTACACTGTCACAGCCAGTTGAGCGCTAATGAGCTTTTGAAGAATAATTGAGGAAGATACTAAGGTTAAACACAACTTTTTTTCCTCAATCAATTCCAGAAATAGGTTTATTTGCACATTATTAAATTCATACATGAGTACAAGCAGAAGCAACTGTAAAATAAAAGATATTGGACACATTTTATATTTTTCATTTACACAAGAATACTTAATTAATATTCTTGTTGTTCACATACATTCTAGTATGTACCTTGCTGAAAAACAAACAAACCACTACCACCCAAAAAAAACAAACAAACAATAGAAACCATCACAGAAAAACGGTTTCCAGTACAAATACCATTACAAACCACCAGCTAACCATTAAAACCGTTACCATTATTGGTGCTTAATGGTATCCAATAGACATAACAGACAAATTACCAGTAGAGACCCACAGCGATCATTACAACCAATACAATTCCCATTATAACCATTAAAACCATTACAAATTCTATGAGGGTTTTTAAAAATATTTTTTTTTGTTTTTTTCAGTAAGGTAGTGTGCATGCATGCATGTGTGTGTGTGTGTGTGTGTGTGTGTGTGTGTAATAACCACAGTCAATTAACAGAAATAAGGAACTATAAATAAGCAAATTGGGAAATGATGTATACCAATTCATAGAATGAGTGAAGGTAAATGAGAACAGATCCCTGAGACCATATAATCAAAGTAAAGAGCAAAAGAAGGACTAAAGTGGTGCTGAAAGTGGTCAGTGAGCAGAGATTTAGGTTGGACATCAAAACATATATACATTATATATAAATTATAAGGCCTATACTATATTTAAACCTAACAAATGGGAGAAAGAGTGTCAGCTTTAAAAGAAGCAGGTATGGTGTTTCAATATGGTGACAGTTATATTCTCAATAACCGTTGAAGCAGGTAGCATTGCTGCCTCACCGTTCTAGTGTCTTAGGTTTTGATTTTGGAGTTCATTTTGGTTTCTAGTGAGTAATCTTGTTTCTGCTTACCTGCCAAAAGTATTTTCTTACTGACTACTCGAAATTGCACCCAGATGTGAATGTGTGTATTTATGTATGTCCAAGGGGTATTCCCCTACCTAGTGTTCCTTAAGGCAGGATTCAACTGAGTAAAATCAGCATATTCTTTATTTAAAATCAATCCAGGAATCATTATCCATTATCCATAGTCCATAGTGAGGGTCATAACACAGGCAGATGACAGTAATATACAGTATTGCATAATTGTATCACTGGAAAATAGGCGAGGGTCTAAATCAGGAAATACACAGAGCTAGAAAACAAGGAATTCAGGAAAATACGAAACAGGAAACCAAGGACTGGATTTCATGACAAAAATGCAACTACAGTGTTTATTCTAATTGATCATTCATCATTTAAAGACACAACAAGACAAGGCTGTAGACAAAACATAAAATCATAACAAACTTTATTTAAGAGCTGTAAGAACTGGACAAATATACAGTACTGCCTACCTTAAAAGCCTCGAGGAACGCATTGCTTTACAGATTATCTGGCACTATTGTTAGTTGCATCGGACCTCTTTAGTGCTTCTAGGAAAGACATTCTAATCCACATTTCTCATCCCTCACCCTACACTCCTCCTCTCTACTAAATATTGATTTGTTCTCTGCTTGCTTTCCTATGCTGTCTGCACCCAATATCATCCCTGGGTCAGCAAACAAAGCATGGCACGAAAACATTCTGGTTTAAAAAAACACAACACCATGGACAAATTGACCCGACATGCAGAGCGCTGAAATACAGCATGTCAAAACTGTGTTGCAAAAGGCCTTGTAATTTGAATAATTATTCAGAAATTGTTGTACTGTAGTTTCTTTTACAATCACAGATAAACAGAAGCAGAATCTTAAGGCCACTTACTTTAGTTTTTCCAGAGTTAAGCTGCTCAACTTGTTTCAACTGATCTACTATCAGCTATATTAACGACCAAGGCTTATCCAGACTATCTAGAATCTTTGAATTTGCATGTTTGCTTAATAATATTGAATCCTAAAAAATAGATGAAGCCAAAATGAAGCATTCTAAGAAAGACAGCATGCGCAGGTAATGATATGACCCAAACAATATATTTAATATGGAAGCAAAAAAGAGAACAATTTTTCTGCCCAATTTGGTCATTCCCACCCACCAGCCAGCTCTCCCCATCACATGACAGCTACCAACCAGGGAGGGTGAAGGCTAACACATGCTTCCTCCAAGACATGTGAAGCCAGCCACATCTTTTCTAACTGCTGCTCATGCTGCCATCACTGGTCAGTGTAACACACTCTGTGTAAAGCGCTATTAGCCCTCTTCTACATACAAATATCCTCAATCTTCTAGTGTCACAGTGATTGACAGGAGAGAGGGAGAGTGAGAGAGAGTGTGCCATCCCTCACACGTCGAAATCACCCTGAACCTACGGTAATCAGGATTCAATCTCAGTGAATTAATTTTTAGTAATAAAATCACCATTAAATTCACAGTGTTGAAAAATATTACTTCGAAAACCACACAATTGTACTCATTTGGAATTCAGCATCGTTTTATTTCAGTTTTCAGAGAGTCACATTTTCCAAAAACAAGCACCTACGTACAGTTGAGGTCTATGCCTTGCAAAATCTGCAAAATGTTAAAAAATAACATTAAATAAATACATAAATAACAGGGATCATAGAAATTGCATTTCATTTTTTTTTATTTAGTTCTGCCCTGAATAAACTATTTCATATATTTCACAACATAACAGATGTTTACATATAGTCCACAAGACACAATACTAACTGAATTTACACAGATGAACCAATTCAAAGTTTACACACGCTGTGTAACGACACTGTGTGTCGTTACCTGGATGACCAACGACTGTGTTTATGTTTTGTGATAGTTGTTCATGAGTCCCTTGTTTGTCCTGAGCAGTTAAACCACCCACTGTTCTTCAGAAAAATCCTCCAGGTCCTGCACAGCCTTTACTTTTCCAGCATCTTTTGCATATTTGACCCCTTTCCAACAGTGGCTATATGATGTTGAGACCCATCTTTTCACACTGAGGACAACTGAGGGACTCGTACACGACTATGACAAAAGGTGCAAATGTTCACTGATGCTCAAGAAGGCAATACGATACATTAAGTCAGGGGGTGTAAACTTCTGAACAGGATGATGGGTGTAATTTGTTATTATTTTGTTTAAGATCTTTTTTTTTCATTTAGTACCGCCCTTCAGATACTACATAAGATAGTTACATGTCTCCCAGAAAACAAAATAATAGCAATTCACACCGATCATCCTGTTCAAAAGTTTACGCCCCCCCCCCCCCCCCGGACTTTTAATGTATCGTGTTGCCTTCTTGCAGAAGATGCTGGAAAAGCAAAGAATGTGCAGGACCTGGAGGACTTTTCTGAAGAACAGTGGGCGGTTTAACTGCTCAGGACAAACAAAGGACTCATGAAGAACTCTCACAAAACATAAAAACAGTCGTTGATCATCCAGGTAACGACACACAGTATTAATAATCAAGCGTGTGTAAACTTTTGAACTGGTTATTATTAGGTATTATTATTTCTATTATTAATTATTATTGTGTCTTGTGGACTTATATGTAAACAACTGTTATGTGAAATAGCTTGTTCAGGACAATTTTATGATCCCTCTTACATATTTTTTAATTTATTAAAACTTTGCAGATCCTGTAAATTTCTGACATTAATTATACTTGTATTCGTTTATGTTTATTTTGTGTTTACTAATTGAGTTTCAATAATTAAATTTTCAGATTTATAAAAAAAAAAGAAAAAAAAAAGAATCTGTATTCATATTGCTCATGTCAGTGCACAATTAATCAAACACTGTGTCTGTCAGGGACTGGCAAAGGCAATCAAGCCTGGCTTTGAATGACTAAAATAAAACTATGAATATCAAGGAGGTTAATTCAAAACAAATAAATACACACGCACAGTTTTTGAAGTCATATACGTAATATTTCAATGCTATAAATTTCAATTGGTGATAAACTTCATTATAAATTATGGAATTCCTCCATAACATCCAGTTTCATGATCGCTGGAGGAATTAAAATAAGTATTTGCATTTGTTACTAAATACATCATGTAGCAGCTGACAATGTTTTCCAACTCCTGAGGCAACGAGTACTTGTAAAATCAAAGACGTTTATTTGCATTTTTATCTGGTTTATTTTGACATTTTGAGCTGGAATTTTCTAGAGGGAGAAAATCAATGACAGCGATGATTTGGTTGGAAATAAAACCGCTAAGCAGCAGCTGTAAAATGATAGAATTCTCCCAGGCCCCCGATGTAAATCCATCCATATACTTTGTTAAAGATTGTGTGCTGGTGGTTTTATCTTCTCTTTCGTTCTTCAAATGCTCTCTATATCTCGACTCCTCTGTCCCATCTTTCCTCAATCACTTTATCCCCTCTCTTATCCTCTGCCAAATGCTTATGTCTAAATATATCTGAATGTCTGGTTGCTAAACATGTACACACAGACAAACACACACACACTCCCAGAAGCCTGTGTAGAGATGCACTAAGTATTGTAGCACTTTGAATACATTCAAGCCAAAGAAGAGACTAGGGGAAGGAATATGAGATGGACTAGGCCTGGGGTACTTCATGTAAAATTTGTGAAGTTCCAGTTATGGTCTGGATAAGCAACTAACATGACAGTTCAATGTTTTTGGCTATAAATAAGACAATGTGGAGTGGTTGTTTTGTTTCATATTGGTGCTTCATGTTACCACTTTCGACTAGTGTCGAAATGATGTGTCTGTTTTGAACTTGAAGCAGAAAATAAACCCACACTTCCAGAACTAATGGTTCTGCTACAGTATAATTTGAGGAGTTGGTTTGGTCTGTTGAAATTCAACCCCTGGAATAGGGAGATATGTATGGGATATTGGAGGAGCCAGGACACGGACTAATGCATAGGATACACTGTATCCGATACAGTATGGTATGAACTAGAAGATTGGCAAGGGAATAGATCTCCAAGTAATACAAAATCACTGTGTTGTCAGGGGTGCTAGTGGTGGATTGGAGGTTAAGGCTCTGGGTTACTGATTGGAAGGTCAGGGGTTCAAGCCCCAGCACTGCCAATCTGCCACTGTTGGGCCCTTGAGCAAGGCCCTTAACCCTCTCAGCTACAGGGACGCTGTATCATGGCTGACCCTGCACTCTGACCCCAACTTCCTAACATGCTGGGGTATGTGAAAAAAAAAAAAAATATTTCACTGTGCTGTAATGTATATGTGATCAATAAAGACTCATTATCATTATCTCCTGGTAATGAGACTATAGTCATTTTTGAGGCCAAGCCAGAATCTGACAAGAAACGTTGGGCTGTGCTGTTGAGTATCAGAATCAGAAATCCTGTATTTTCATAAGCGCCTTCATTTTTACTGCATACCATCAAAATAGACACTTTTCCAAGCCAACAAAATAAGGTCGTGGTTACATGCCAATAGGAGGGATAATTGATCTGAGAAGCTCCATATTTGCAGCACCCATTTCATCTCAGCTAAGTGGCTAACTATCATATCAGTCAAGCTGACATGCTAACTAAGCGTGCATCTCAATCAGCCCCCTAGCTCCCTAGTTTGTGAATCAGTATACCGTGCACACCAGTACAAGTTCAGGCACTGGTAAGGACCCTGGCTCACATGACTACATACTCATGTTGTAAAACGTCAGCGTTAGCATTTACCAACAACAGGCAATAAAGATATCTTCGATGTTATATGTCATATAAATTTCTTAGCTTAATCACATGCCTTTCTATCGTTTCTATCATGGTGCGGTTCTATCATGGCTAGCTGCTGGATTTTTAAAAATCATTAAACACTTAAAAGTCTTTAGACTCAAACAAACCGCATATAGAAGGTCAAATAAAGTTAAAAATCGCTAATGTAAGTAATCATTTGAGAGCTACAACATCGATAACAAGCTACTTATGTTTGTAGAAGTTGTTGACTGAGCGTTCCTCTATCTTTTTTTGTTCAGTGTTCAGAAAATATGACCTCATTTCCAGAACATAGTGAGCATCGATGCTCCCTGGTTTTTGAGGTGCATTGTGGGGGTTTTCAGGGAGCGAATGTTCGAGTGCACTGGAAGGTTTTTGCGATTGAGACAGCACTTAAAATGTCCGACTTCCTGATCAGTGCCCTAAATACTGAAATAGGGAGCTGACTGAGGTGCACCCTAACAATTTAACAGACCTTGCTTGCTAGTTAGCAAAGTTGTCTAATTTCTATTGCTTTAACAAACCTATGTAGCTCGCTTAATATCTACATCAAGAAACTTACTGGCTAGGTCTTGCTGTTACTGAGGAGTGGTGTATAACACACACATATAGCTTGCTAACTTTGTTCAGTCAAGAAATGAATTTATTGCATCTGTTTAGGCTGCGCCTCAGCTTTCAGTGCCATGACCCCCTCAATGTTAACATAAAACACTACATCTTGGCTGTTCCCACAAACAATAAACTTTGGACTTGTATGACTCATATGCTTTCAATTTCTCTCTACATGGTTCCAGAAAGTCTTCATACATTGGAGAAATTAACACTTCATTTTTTTTTATTTATTTTTTTTAGCAAAATGCCTTCCAAAATTTTTCATACTTAGTTTATAATTTTTTTCAGATAGCCTTTAAGGATGCCTTTGAGAATTATCATGATTGGATAGGGAAGCTATTGCAAGGTTGCAATGGACATTTAACAGGAAACATGGCGAGCACATCACACACGACAGTGTTGCCAAACGTACAGTATTAACAAAGTAAAAAAGACTGGAAGTGTTGCGGACCAAACAAGAAGTGGCCGTCCACGAACATCCACAGATGAAGGTACAACAGACATTTTGGGAAACCTTGTATTATAAATAAACGCTCAGAGTTTCTATGAGCTATCTTTGTGTGTTTGATCATTTCAGGCTAGGTGAACGCTTAAGATCACTTAGTTGCCAAGCAATATGGATTTTCTAGACTTACACTATTCGAAAGTAGCAGAACAGCATTCCCTGTCTTTTAGTGGTAAGCCATAATAATAAGTGGATAACATTCTAAATAAAATTCTTGATGGACTTTTTTCCCCCCCAGATTATATAATATTTTACTAATAGCTAGCTAACCATGTTACCAAATCAAGTTGCTAGTCTACTCAGGTCTTTTTGCAGCTAGATTACATGCACATCTCTTTTTTAAAGGGGTCTATGAACTCTAAGAGATGGGCTGCGCTAGTGGATTAGCCAGGGTATGGGCTAGGGAATTGACTATGGAAGTAGTGGATGGGCTCTAGGTGGATTAGAAGATGTGGCAGTAGATAGACTAGGGGATAAAACAGGTAATGGATGAGTGAATGGATTAGAGGATAAAACAAGGGATGGGATAGTGGATTAGCTAGCAGATAGTACAGAAGATAGAAGTCATCAGTTGATTCTTTGGAATCGGAGGGACTCAGATGGACCGACACAACAATTTGGCTTAATTGTCAAAATAAAAAAAGCATGGAGACTCTGGCATGGAGATGGAGCTATTTTCAGCACATGTTCATTAGAGTTCATAGTACTGCCTTGATGTGTGTGTGTGTGTGTGTGTGTGTGTGTGTGTGTGTGTGTGCGTGTGCTTACCCAGACTGATGAAGAGTGTTGCCATGGCCTGGTTCTTGGCCATATCGATGAGGCCACGGCCCAGACAAAAGTGAGGGAAGATCAGCAACACTTGCTTCACTATGTTATTGATATCAGTAATGTTCTAGAGAAAGAGAGAGGGAGAGGGAGGGGAAAAAGAAAGCGAGAGAGTGAGAGAGATTAGGTGAGAAAAAAACATGACACGTCTTATGGTGTGGCATTAAAAGTGTAAAATATTACTTGCTGTGTGTATATGTGTGAGTTGGTGTGTGTGTGTGTGTATACTGTATGTCACTAAGTGTGGCAGGAACAAAAGCAACTCTATTCATACCCATAATTAAGAAAGGCACATGTCACCGCATCTGTACACTGTGTGAAATTCTCACACACACACACGAGGAAGCCTAGTTTATGATACACATTCAAAGTGATTGAAAGCTTCCATCTGCCTTTCTTCACAGAGACAGAGAGAGAGAGAGAGAGACAGAGAGAGAGAGACAGAGAGAGAGAGAGAAGTAAGATACACAGATGGACATTGAGGCTTAATGTATTTTATTTCTAGAGCGGAAAGAAAGCTGTTGTGTTTTATACTACGCTGAAGGTTCTGCCCTCAGTTCTGCAGCATTGTTGCATCTTTTTCTGCTCTGGATGACTTAAAGGAAGTGAATTTAATATAATCATGGTGGGTCATACTATGTGTTATGTAGAAGTGCAGTGTATTCTGCAGAATAGGGTTCTTTGATGTAAAATACAGTATTCCTTCCTGTTTGGCCTTTGACCTCTGCACCTCAATATTTTCCTGTTGTCGTCCAGTAGAGGGCTAATAGCCATCTTTCATTGGCCATGGCACTAATTTAAAGGTAAACATGACCAAAAAAAGCTAGTTTGTGGACTGGTGAATTCAGTCGAACAGCCTGCCGATATTCTCCACCACAGTGCATGTGTGTGTGTGTGTGTGTATGTGTGTGTGTGTGTGTGAGAGAGAGAGAGAGAGAGAGAGAGAGAGAGAGAGAGAGATCAATAAATCCTTCTTTTGCCATTAGTCTGTTTCTGTAAAGCCTAATTGCTATGATGCAATATTGTAAATAACATGGTAGCAACATCCATGCCATTAGGGCACGAGACAGACAGACAGACAGAGAGAGAGAGAGAGAGAGAGAGAGAGAGAGAGAGAGAGAGAGAGAGAGAGAGAGAAGTGCAGAGACAGAAACTTTCCACTTTGTTCAACTTTGAGGCGGGAATTTGCTTTGTTGACCGACAGCATCGGCTATATTGACCACTAATGACGCAGTCCTTTGTATTACAGAGCATATGATCTAAAATGGGGAAGCACTATTTTTAGCAATGTGGAGCCATGAGATTTTATATAACACTCCCTGACCGGACTATAAATTATTCCATTAAAAGAGACAGCGTTGTATTAAAAAGGGAAACTGGATTCGACTCTATAAATACCTTTCACATTTCAAGACCTTTGAATTACAACGAACGACAATTTGAAGATACTGGGCCATAAAGTCGAGCACCTTAAAGACTAACGCAGACTGTCAACATTCATTCTTGAGCAATATTCTGGTCTAGGTGCACATATGTACAAATGTACATATTAAGTATCGTGCAAATAACATATTTAAAACATTATCTTATTGTTGTCCCCAGAAATGTCAGAACCTAATTCTAATGGTTTCACTTATAGTATTTACTAGTTGTAGTTATTGTATCTTATCTTATCTTATCTTCTAGTTCGCAAGTTAGCTAGTTTGCTAGAAATTGACTCAAAGGTTGGTAATAGTTGTGTGTATGTAGGACTTTGAGTCCACTTATACTACAGAAATGTACCATCCGTCCATTTTGTGTACCGCTTATCCTACACAGGGTTGCGGGGAGCCCATCCCAGGGAGCTTGGGGGACAAGGCGGCAGACACCCTAGAGCATTTTTTGCATAAAACCATCTGGACGCATAAGAAATATTTACTCCCCCTGCCTAATATGTCAAGGTTAGGAACATTGGACTTTGCCAGTATACACAATGTCTGCGGTCCTGAAGACATTCCCAAGCCATTCATAAATGTTAAATAAATGTCTCCTTAAAGAAAACATACCATTTTTTCATTGTTACATAACAGCAGTTATGTACAACACAACAGGTTTTTTTTTTTTTTTTCATTCAGGAGACGTGTATGTCACTATCGTAACAAGGACATTTACAATCACTCCAATATTTTACGATCACAGCAAAATCAAGGAAACTCTTGGGCCAAGACTTATCATGTGACGTCAACACAACACGCATTCAGGCAAAGTCCTCTTCGATTCGCGTGTGTCAAACATGAATACAGCTAAAAGGTCTCATTTACCAACAAACATCACTGCTAAAGTGCACGCAAAACAATTTTGTGCAATTTTTTTGTGTACTTTTGCCAATTCATGTAGTTTTCCACAAAACACCCCCACCCCACCAAACCCAGCAAATTGCAATGCGAATTAAAAAAAAAATGCAGGAAATCAAGCATTTTTGGCCACAGCGATAACAAACAAAACAAAAAAAAAAATTCAAACTCCGCGAAATCCTGTATAGATTTTATATAGTAACTGTTGTGATAGAAAATTAATCAACACCTTCAATCCAATCAGATTTGAGAATTCAACAGTGCCATAGTGTACTTTTTTTTATCTTATCAGTTTTGAAACCTTTTTTTCCTCATGAGTTGTATCCAAGGCTGTTAATAATTAAAGGCCGAGCTGGGTAGTATCATGCTACATTGACTCTTACAATTACTTGAGGAACTTTTTTGAAAAAAAAAAAAAAAAGACTTTTAAGAGTAGGTTTATATTTATTATATTATATTTATGGCCATATTTATACTCTTACTCGAGTTCACAGAAATGTACTTTTACTTCGCCACGTTCAGTGGTGTGCGATACGCTGCAGTGGTTTGCATGCGGATGCAACATGCGCTCATTTTTTTAGCGGCTCTGTCCTGGAAGATAAAGGCTGAAGAGGAGCCATGTCGACGGATGCAGGACACAGGACACACACACACACACACTCTACACATACTTTCTCTTCGGTTCTGTTCCATAGTCTGTTCTTTTGTTCTCTGGTGTCCTGTTTAAATGAAGATGCTGACAAGTTTGTGTTGTTAACATGTGAAAATAAAGACAGTCAACTGTCGGGAAAATGTTTGTTTTGTGAGGTGTGTGTGAGATTTTGTGTTGAAAATGTGTTACTGTACCCATCACAGGACTGGGATCTGCTGCTTCATCTTGAACCCAGGTTTTATATTATAGAAGCAGAACAGACAGACTCTGAAGGTGAGGTGTGACTTATAGCTCTCCATGTAGTCTGAGATTCAGGATTTTCCCTTCATTTCAATCCAATCCTATATAACTAGTAACTTGCTGCTTGAGCAGTTTTCTCATCGAATACTTTAATACTCTTACTCAAGAAATTATTAACATTAATACTTTTACTGTTACTTGAGTAATTATTAAGTTTTACTTGTACTTAAGTAAAATTGTTTGCTACTCTACCAAACTCTGATTAAAGGCTGATCATAATCATTGAAGATTCCTGTAGTTCAGAGAGATATCACAAATAATAGTTTTTTTTTTAACACTTAAACAATTTATTTAATTTAACTGTCACAGAATGCTCTGGCAGTCAGCGCGCATAAACTGCCTGAAGTGCGACAGTGCGTGCTTCATTGACTGTTTACTTTGACACGAGTGTTTGTCTTGGATTCTGTCCTGTCTCCGCCCCTGTTATGTTATTGTTTTTTTTCCTAATGTATCTCAGCTGTCCTGTGTCACTCCTTTGATTATGTTGTGTATTTAAACCCCTCGTGTGTCTTTGTTCAGTGTGAAGTATCGTATGTTTCTGTGTTTTCCGCCAGACCAGTACCAAGACTTTGATCTTTGTTCCTAGTTTCATGGTTTTGATCCTGTTTTGTCTTCACCCTGTCTACCCTGTTTGCCGATCGCCTGACCTGTTGTCTGTTTTTGACCACAATGCCTCTTTAAAAGCCCTCAGAAGGGATTTTTCCTCCAGTGCCAATTTTATTTGGAGAGCCTGGTGAACCCCAAGCCCAAGGAGAGACAGTGGCTAGAATTCATGTTGTCCGGCTCGCCAATGGGTGGAGCGCCTGATCGGCCATCGAGCCATAGGCCTAAGGAGTTCATCTATCTCATGAGGGTGATCTATGGGAAGTCAGACTTTCAATTTAATTTAGAGAATTTGTTGGGGAGGGCCAGCCTGATAGACAAACCTGCAAGGCCATACTCCACCTACTATGAGAAGGGCGACAGGGCGGCCTCCACAACCCAGCTGGAGGTCAATGTGTCGACCTCATCTCCTGAGCCCCAGTGTGAGACCAATGAAGTGGTTTATCCAACTATGATCCTGATAGAAGTCAACGAGGTGACCTCCCAGGTTCAGTTCCAGTTAGAGGTTGATGGCATAGCCTACCAAGTCCTGTTCCTGCCCGAGTCTGATGAGATGGCCTACCAAGTCCTGTTCCTGCCTGAGGCCGATGAGATGGCCCACTAAGCCATGTTCCAGTCAGACGACAACGAGATGGTTCACCTAGTCATGTTCCAGTCACAGGCTGATGAGACAGCACACCAAGGCCGAAGTATTGTGTGTTTGAAGCCTTTGATCTTTGTTCCTAGTTTCATGGATTTGATCCTGTTTTGTCGTCACATTTTTTGCGTTCTTCCTTCACCCTGTCTACCATGTTTGCCGATCGCCTGACCTGTTGCCTGTTTTTGACCACTATTTTGCCCTACGATTCAGATTTGTCTGCCTGCCTCTCTTCAATAAAAGCTTCAACTGCACTTGCATCTGTCTCCAACTCTGTTACGTGACATTAACAATTCAATTAATAATCATATAAACACAAACGGCTTTGCAATTACCACAAGAAATTTAAATCTACTTCATCCCAACTAGAAATGATCTGTACAATCATCCTCATTCTCATTGGTAGTCTCTGCATTGCTTTTAATCTCATTTGCATACAAAGATTAAGCCATGCCCCTCACGCTTACTACAAGTTTGACACATCACACCGACTCGAGGTACGGCTTTACAGGGAACTCACAGTGTAAAGGATCAAGGAGCAAACAGATACAGAAGTCAACACTAACACTGTGACTAATGCCAGAAACATCAAATCCCATCTGCACTCCTCTCCCTCATCAGGCCAAGCGTGCAGAGGGGCATCAGACTCCGCCGAGCAACCCGGGCCACTTTCCTCAAACTCCTGTCGTAAACTCATAAATCATCTCGAGTGCACAATTCTCTCAGGCACTCAGGTGATCCATATTTCCTCTAGTACTCCGCTTCTTCTTCTTCTTCTTCTTCTTCTTCTACACTCACACTTATACACACACACACACACACACACACACAGACACACACACACAGTGTCCACATTCCCACTGAGACATCTTACCGCAGGGATTTGGAGAATATAAGGAATGAGGAGGAAAATAAAACAGAGGTATCTCAGCGGGAACGTCATACACACTGAATTGTGTGTGTGAAGTACACTTTCTTCTTAGCAGAGCTAGAGGAGGACATTTTGCTATAGAGTCAATGATTTATATAGTGTGAGTGTATATGATTTTACTTAAGCTTACTTAAGCAGAATTTTCACTAGCACTTGTACATAATTTTCTAATGTGAGAAAAAAAATTACTGCTATAAACCATTGTTTCCCAACCAGGGTGCCATGGCCCCCTGAGGTGCGTCTGATGAGAGCAGGAGTGGCATGTAAAAATCCTTCAAACTTTTCTAAAATCCTAAAATGTGCATAAAACTTGTAATATATATGATAAATATAAATAAAACAGACACAAAAATAATAAGACGGACATACACATGCATAATAATAATAATAATTAATAATAATAATAATAATAATAAAATTATATATACAAAATAATAATTCCCTCCCTCGACCCCCCTCGCTGACCTGTCAGCAGCCTGTCAACATCAGTATGCTTAACGTATGCATGTGTTTTATCCTAATAATTAGCGTGTGACGATGTGTGTGTAGTGCAAAATAATATGGACAGATTTCTTAAAGGAAAAGCTCCAGATTCTTCTGAACCATCAACTTCATCCTCATGTAGCTAACGCTGTCTAGCATTAGTGTTTGTGTAGGGTGCCATGACTGAAAAAAGGTTGGGAAACTCTGTTATAAACAACAAATTATTAATTATTTTGCTCATTTAAAATCCTCATATGCAGTTAATGTTCTATAATTAACTAAACATAACAAAACATACTGTCATCAGTGGTGGACAAATCATAAATTCATTAGCTAGCCCATGAGGAAATTGGAAGCTTGCCCAATCTCATGGTATGCTTGCTTTATTAACCAAATTAACTAGGCTTTTATCCAATAAGTATGATTTTCTATGCGCATTAATACAAAGTATGGAAAATAAACAAATACTTGAATCCCTGGGAGGGGGTGACATTATACAACTAATGTCTCTGGTGATGAAGCATCATGTTCATACCCTCAACTAAAAGGCAGAAACTCTTTGCAGACCTGCCAACATTTACACATTTTGTGTCCACTGGAGTACAATACTAGACGGTATCTCTCAAAAATACACTAAAACAGCAGTATTCTTTTTCCCAGTCAGTAAGAGTGGAAAATGAGACAATCGATATATGAATCTGGAAGAGGCCAGGTGATTTGAACTCTCCAATATTAACTGACATCAATGGAAGCCCTGTCCCCTTCTTGCTGACCAGTCTCAACTTGATTTTCTGCCTAAAAGCTGCAATCAATGGGATGACAATCAGGTGTGAGTGAGCATGCTGTTTTATTTAAAGAACAGGGATCTATCAAAGTCTGATTGTCACAACACATGTTTGTGGAAGTGTATCATGGCACTAACGAAGGAGGTTTCTGAGGACCTCAGAAAAGAGTTGCTGATGCTCATCAGGCTTGCAGAAGTTACAAAACTATTTCTAAAGAACTTGGGCTCCACCAATCCAGTCAGACAGATTGTCAAATTCACAACCATTGTTATCCTCCCCAGGAGTGGAGACCAACAAAGACTCCAAGAGCAAGATGTGTAACAGTCCACGAGGTCACAAAGGAACCCAGGGTAACTTCTAAGCAACTAAAGGTCTCTCTCACTTTGGATAATGTTAATGTTCATGTTCATCAGGAGAACACTGAACAAACATGGTGTTCATGGCAGTATTGCAAGGAGAAAGCCATTGGTCTCCAAAAAAAAAACGAACATTGCTGCCCATCTGAAGTTCACTAAAGATCACGTGGACAAGACAGAAGGCTATTGGAAAACTGTTTTTTGGATAGATGAGACCAAACAGAACTTTTTTGGTTTAAATGAGAAGCTTTATGTTTGGAGAAATGGTAAATGGTCTGCATTTATACAGCACTTTTTTTTAACCTTAGCAGTTCTACAAAGTGCTTTACACTGTGTCTCATTCACTCATTCACACACACACTCACACACCAGTGGTAGCAGAGCTGCCATGCAAGGCACTAGCTTGTAATATTGCATTCCAGCATGAGAACCTTATCCCATGGTGATGGTAGTATCATGTTTGGGCCTGGTTTGCTGCATCTAGGCCTAAATTCTAATTCTAAAGGAAAATGTCAGGACATCTGTCCATGAACTGAATCTCAAGAGAAAGTGCGTCATGCAGCAAGACAATTACCCTAAGCACACAAGTCTATCTATCAAAGAATGGTTAAAGAAGAATAAAGGTAATGTTTTGGAACGGCCAAGTCAAAGTCCTGACCTTAATTGAATAGAAATGTTGTGGAAGGACCTGAAGCAAGCAGTTCATGTGACTAAACCCACCAACATCCTAGAGTTGAAGCTATTCTGTACTGAGGAACGGGCTAAAATTCCTCCAAGCCGATGTGCAGGACTGATCAACACTTGCAAGAAATGTTTAGTTGCACGTATTGTTACATAAGAGGGTCACACCAAATGTAATATTGGATCGTTTTCCTCAAAAAATAAATGAGTATAATATTTTTGTCTCATTTGTTTAATCAGGTTCTCTTTTTCTACTTTTAGGACTTGTGTGAAAAACTGATGATGTTTTAGGTCATATTTATGCAGAAATCTAGAAAATTCTAAAGGCTTCACAAACTTTCACAAACACAACCTGACCCCATTCACCCCTATATGAAATACTGATATATTCCAAAGGAAGTTACATCATCCAAATTTCCTGAAGATCACGGTGATATTGTTAAACTGACTGATGAGGTCACTTTCAATGTACAACTCAGCAACCCAAAATTGTAGACTGAAAGAAAATTTTGATTATTAAAAAAAGTAAATCATTAGAATGGCTTTAATGGCAGATGCTAGTTAATCACATCTTGGGCAATTTGCTCATTCAAGACGTAAAACTCAACACTGTTACTCATTTAATAACAAAATGCAGCCATTGTCTTCATAGAACCCTTGTAAAAAATGAGATATTGTTGCCTGAGATGGGTTAAGACATTTTCTAAATGGTTAAATATTTAAAATGACTTACAACATGAGGTATGAGGGCTAAATCTCACCCCAGTTGTGGAATCTCCCAAATACTGTATCTGCAGTCAGTTTGGTATTAGTTTCGCTAGCAAAGTTATTCAATGAGAGAAGATCCTTCAAAGGATGCATGTAGTACAGTAGCTACCTTCAGAATATAATGCTGCTACTGACCCACTTAGAAAACTTACTCTGTTTTAAAGTGGCAAATGAGGAATTATGCTAATGTAATTACTTAAGCATGACATGCTCTTTCATACATATGTCCTTACACACACACACACACACACAGAAACCATGTGGGGATGAGCTCGCCTCGCAGGACTTGGTAGGACATGCAGAACTGGGGCACACACTGGCTTTACACATAGCAAGCCTGACACACACACACACACACACACACACACACCTTTATCAACACTGCATCGCATCAGTATCACTGAGTATATGAAGAAGCCTGATAGGTTTAACAGAAGGCAAAGGGAATTATACATCCAAACATACAAAGATATGCCTTTGAGCCCTTTCCCATTCTTCTCTTCCACGTTTTTCATCCCTCAGAGAGAAAAATTCAAATGAACACAGTCAATAAAGCACGAAGAACCTTCCCTAATCTCGATCTTCATCCATAAATGCCAGAGAGAAGTGTGTGGAGAGACAGAAGGATGGAAAGCAACAGCTTCACCAGTGGCATATGGAGCTAAATACAGCAGCACATTGGTCTCGCAATCTATAATTAGTCAATAAATGTGACAGTGAGCATAATGCATACTTTTTTTTTTAAAATATAGTCTTACTGTATATTAAACATGCCTGACTAACTTTCTAACACTGACTAACTATATGAATACATTAATAGTCCTGTATCTTCTGACAGAAAAATAAATCCCAGCAGATCAGCAATTGATGAGATATTCAGATCACCAACACCCAAGTAATGACCGAGATCACTGAAAACACTTTTTTTTTTTTTTACCCATTCTGATGTTTGATGTGAATATTAACTCTTATAATAGAAGCCCTTGGCCTGTATCTGCAAAATTTCATGCATTGTGCTCCTGCCACATGATGCCACATACTGATTATATAATTGCAAGAATTAACAGGGGTACATGGGTGTATAAATATATAAAATGTATTTAATTAATTCTTTTTGTGTGTGTGTGTGTGTGTGTGTTTCTATGGATTTGCATCTTACCGGGTCATTGAACATCTCCATGACGAAGGTGGCAATGCTGCCGTTGATGCCAATGAAGAGATTGATGCAGGTGAGGACCACATACGCCGTGCTGGGAACGCTGAACACGAACGAAGCCGGGTACATCATCGGTGTGATTGCCCACCTACAACACGCAGAATGCGATCAAGAAGTATGAGCACACACTCATAACACAATATGAACATTTTGTTCATCATGTTCAGTCAAGTGGAAAACACAATCAGAAAAGGAGCATTAGCATAAATCATATTTGGCATAACGAGTCTTCTGTGAAGCAATAATAATAACGATAATAATAATAAAAACAAATTGCTCCTGTGTTATTCATTGTGAAGTGTGCAACAGTGTGCTCAGGATTAAGCTAATCCACATTTTACATCCACTTATTAAAATAGCTACTAAAGTGCCTGTTTAACACACGCTAGGTTTCGCTGACTAGATCAAAAAGGAAAAAAAATCTCAGCAAGTTCTGTTCTGCTGACTAAATTTCTTGTAATTAATGTCTGTTATTAGGTTCATTTAAACGTTTTAAAACTTTGTCCTCTGTCGACCGTACAGAGTGTGTGAACGCTCTTCTTTGTTTTGATGATCTGATGCTGGAGGAGCATCACAGACATTTTGACAGCTAGTATCTTATCACAAACTGAACTGAATAGACTTATGTCTGTTTCACTATGGCATGTAACTAGCCAAAACCTTCCTCATGAGGAAATCACTCCTGGTTTGAGTCGAGGTGCTATAAATAAGGCTACCAATTTGTTTATATTTTGGGAAATAGAGCTACATTTATTAGAAAAATATTGCAGGCAGGTACAAACATTGTACAAACACTGATCAGCCATAACTTTAAAACCACTGACAGGTGCAGTGAATAACATCTTGTAACAATGACGCCTGTCAAGTGGTGGGCTATATTTTAGGCACCAAGTCAGCAGTCAGTTCTGGGGCAGTGGTGGCTCTGGGTTAAGGCTCTGGGTTACTGATCAAAAGGTTGGGGGTTCAAGCCCCAGCACTGCCAAGGTGTCACTGTTGGGCCCTTGAGCAAGCCCCTTAACCCTCTCTGCTCTACGGGTGCTGTATCATAGCTGACTCTGCGTTCTGACCCCAACTTCCTGGTATGCTGGGGTATGCGAAGAAAAGAATTTCATTGTGCTGTAATGTATATGTAACCAATAAAGACTCATTATAAAGCTGATGTGTTGGAAGCAGGAAAACTAGGCAACATAAGGATCAGAGGAATTTTGATATGGCTAGACGACTGGGTCAGAGCATCTCCAAAATGTCAGGTCTTGTGGGGTGTTCTTGTGGCCCGTACGGCCTTACGCAGTACGCATTACGCATTTATGCAGGCCTTACGCCTTACGCATTTCACTTTCGCTTTCGAATTAGTAGCAACTCAGGGATGGCAATTGCTTGAACTGCCTCATTAATGTTTGCAGGTTCCCTATTAACATTGGGTTTAAATCCAAAACATTGCCAAATAGGTGCTTTTACATTTCGCTTTGAAACCAAATCTTCCTCCATCGTCTTGTCAGTCAGCTCGCCTCATGCTCATCAATGAAATCTGACTCCTGTTGTGCTGCGACTCTGACTCATTCGGCTCATGCGGAATTGAGCAGATGCGTTCAGTTTTTAATTGTAGCGTCCGTTCTCTAATTGAACTAAATGATTTTTATTACTATAAAAAGGCAAAATGACAGACGGGGCGGTGCCGCGGTGCGCAAGTGATGTAATCGGTCTGTGGCCGAACACCGTGTAACACTGGTAACGCTGAATATTGCAGCAAGACTACATCACAGCACAGCTTCGGAGGTCTTGTGGAGTCCATGCCTCAGTGGGTCAGAGCTGTTTTAGTGGCACAAGGGGGACCTACACAATATTAGGCAGGTGGTTTTAATATTCTGGCTAATTAGTGTATATAACTGTGAGAGTGGGATTAAACCATCTAATTCAGATCAAGTATGAACTTGAGTGATGTAGGTGAGGTTGAGGAACTGTCAGAGAATTCTGTCAGAATTCACCAACCATGCTGACAGTGCTGGAGTTAAATTTCAGTGTTTTCAGTTTAGATTTAGGCCACACCCATTATGGGGTTTAAACCTGAATACCGATACAGACATGGATATGTAAAGCACCAAACAAATACTATCACCGTAGTACACTCCTAATATACTTTACTATATATATTTTAGAGAATAAATGAAAAATAAAACCATTGGTTTTCCAGGATATCATGCAGAAATTGCATGGCTTCATCATGTTTTGCCTAAATGTCACAGCACATTACACTGCTGATGTAAATGAGTGTGATGGGATGTGTTCGGCCTAACTCACCCGTAGAGCACCAACAGGAGGATGAGTGTAGGCAGGTTCTGAGGCGAAACATACGCCTTTTGTTGGAAGCAGAGGAAGATGACAATGACGATGAGACATGGGACGACATAATTACACTAGAAGAAAACAAAACAGAAGAGGACAGACACTTGGTTCATGACCCACTTATTGAAAAATACACACTGTACCAGACAGAAGAACTTCATCATCCATTATTCAGAGGAAGGACAAGGACCAACAGTACAATTTGGAAAATGGTAATGGTCGTCTCAGTGTAATGAATGTGAAGTCTCCTGAATAGGAATCGGAGCTGAATCGATGTGCTTTTAATTAGCCGTCTCGGTGCTTCTTCTCAATTTTCCCTGTGAATGCAGAGGGCTCTCACATGGACAAGGGGTTAATGGGATGTAATTCATAACTGAAGAAGGTTTTGGCCTGCACTGGGTCAAGGAACAGACCACAGTCATTGAGGTTATGGATTAGCGTTTGGATAAAGAATATAATATGTTGGCGATGATCCTAGATCACTAGTCTACAGTATAGGGCCATATTAATTCAATGCAGGAGAAAAAAAGTGATTAATTGATGTTAACTTTGTTTTTCCGTTCAAGAAAGTATAGCCTAAATCTAAACATTTTTCCTAAATTCCTGTCCAGAATTCATAACTTCCTACATGCCTGGCTACAGGAAGAAGAAAAAATGTCACTATAGGCAGGTTTTCAAAGATGGCATGATGACAGGAAAATCATAGAACTCATTTTTTTCCTATGATTCTGCAAACATCTGAAAATGCTCTAAGTAAATACACACGTTTCTGGTTTAACGCAGCATTTGGGATTATTTATACCCTAGGCTTCCTATAAGCAGAGCACGCCATCATACTATATGTAAAGAATGTCGTTAGTCGTTCTCTTATGTCGTTCGAACCGGTTTCCAACTAAAGAGAGGGGTGTGGAATGCTGAAGCAGGGATGTAAATATACCTTTTCATTTCCAGTCAAAACAAATCAAAAATAAATCCTGTCTAATCCCTGACTAATATACTGTACTCACTATTTAACTAAAACATTAGAGCAACCGCTAAATATTCACACCTTAGTCTTAATGTAAAGAACAAGGCAAAAACAAATATGCAAATACAGTACTCTGAAGAAAAAAAAAAGTCAAATGCAACCTACAAATATACAGTGCTGTGAAAAAGTATTTGCCCCATAGTGATTTCTTCTGTTTTTGTGTACATCTAATAGTAAACCATTTCAGAAATTCGGAAAGGAAACCTGAGTAAACACAAAATACAGTTTTTATTGAATTTTTTAGTGAAGCAAAAAAAGTTATCCAACACCTATCACCCATGTGAAAAACTAATTGCCCCCTTAAACTTCAAATCTGGTTGTGCCACCTTTAGCAGCAATAACTGCAACCAGGCGCTTCAGAGAACTGGAGATCAGTCTTTCACAGCGCTGTGGTGGAATTTTGGTCCATACTCCTTTGCAGAACTGCTTTAGATTAGCCACACTGGAGGGTTTTTGAACATGCACTGACCATTTAAGGTTCTGCCACAGCATCTCAATTGGATAAAGTCAGGACTTTGACTATGCCACTCCAAAACTTTAATTTAGCCTTTTTTTTGAGCCATTCAGAGGTGGATTTACTCCTATGCTTTGGATCAGTCAGTGCCTTTACATGGAGAACAATAATCCAATATTAACCCGATTAAGACGATACTCTGATTAAGAAACTAGCATGTAAACATCAATTTTTAATTATCTTAATCCAATTAAGGTCATACTCGAAGTAAACACAAATGGAATTAAGACATGTGGGGTACTCCTGTTTTAGTCGCATTATGGACGTGTATTACAGACATGTACACACTTTAATTATACTATTAACGTCGCGTGAGAGTTTTCACCGCATTTTGTGACAGGACACGATCACACACGGCAATGCTCAACCGTTTTATGGCAAAAAAGAGAGCACGGCTGTGTCCGAAACCGTGTATTTACCTCCAGTTGTTATTGGATAACTTTTTTGCTTCGATAAATAACATGATCCTTTAAAAACTGTATTTTGTGTTAACTCAGGCTGCTTCTATCTTAGATTTTGTTTTCATTTTAGTATGAGATATACACAAAAACAGAAGAAATACTTTTTCACAGCACTGTAAGTGAACATGGCGTAGCAAAATAAAAAAAAACAAAAACATCATCTTGCAGAGATATGGTCCTACAAAGTGCTGTAGTCTCTGGTGCTTTCTGTACATACGTGTTACAAGGTTACAAGTAATTAATCTATTATGCGTCCTGTATAATATGTACATCAGAGTTTCACTAAAAAATGTTAGTGGTGCCGGGAATGATTACGTTTAGCAGACAAACTGGAAAAAAAATCCGGTCATCTCATTTTGCACTGCTTGATTTGGACTATGCAAATAAATAAATAAATAAATAGTGGTTTTAAACAACAAATATCAGTCATGGTCACTATAAGCATCACTATGCTAATCACTCGTTAGCATCTAATAAAACAAACGTTCAAAACAAGGCTCAGCAAAACGTTAAACTGCAGTTTGTCACCTATAGTTTCATTTCAAAGAAATACTAATATAATGAAAATCGTATCATTTCCCATGCTAATTTTCAGACTAGTTTCTGCGATTTTTCATGGCACGGAAGCGTTCTGCTGCTGAAGTGAAATCGAATGTGTCCGGTGTTTCTCTGCAGCTAGAGATGCGCTTCAGTCTGGTGACCTTTTCCTCCTGAAGGCGGCTATGCAAGGCTGTTTTATGCGATTCTGCAGTGAGAAGCCTCTCTCCACGTACATGCTAGAGACTGGAATGATGCTGGCTACTTTTGCCAATGTGGCCCACTTGAGATACATCTCGTTGTTGTCCTGGATAAAGACCTTGCAAGTTGTCGGAGAAGTTAGACCTCCGTGGCAGCGAAGTGCTTTCTTGACTCGGATGACATCACGCTGTACAATTGTGGCATCAATTAAAGGAGTTGCTGATGCTCATTCTTTGCTATGTACCACGCATGCACACATATACAAACTACATAAATATCAAAGGTATAATAGCAAGCCATTCAGACTACACGTTACAGAGGAGAAACATGTGAAAGAGACCTTATTTAGGTATGCAATTGCGAACGTACTCAGCTTAATATATATCTGCTTTGTGTTATTATTTTTACTGGACATTGAGTCTGTCCAGTAAAAAACAGACATTTTGCAAGGGTCAAGAAATGGTATTTACTGCCTAACATAAACTCTGGTATACTTTTGTGTGTGTGTGTGTGTGTGTGTGTGTGTGTGTGTGTGTACCATGTCCCAGGTGAAGTTGGCCACCCAGTACACAGCAGGATTGACTCCACTGACAAACTGCAGGTGTTTAGCTTTGCTGACACGCTCTTGAATGAGAAAGAGGACAAAGCTGGCAGGGATAAAGGACATGGCGAAGATTACACAGATCGCCACCACCACGTCTGTAGAGCTCGACATCCTGCATTGAAAAACACAATAGCTTATTATTATTATGATGATTATTATTGTTGTTGCTGTTATTTATTTCGGTATTTCTTTATATAATTATTTATTAGAAGACTCAACAGCAACATCAAAGACAGATCCTGACAAATCCTGACCTCTGACCGTGCCATTTTTTTTTTTTTTTTTGCAGGGCATGTGCCACATATGCCTTGCATCTGTAATTCCACCCACCCAACTTTTTTTTTGTCCTGTGTCAGTCAACTTGAAGAAGATGGATTCCCTTTTAGTCCAGTTCCTCTCCAGTTTACATCCTTACCACTGGCATGTCTGGCTTGCTTGATCTAAATCTATATCCAGATTTCTGTAAAGCTGCTTCATGACAAGTGTTAAAAGTGATATACAAATCAAGCTGAACTAAAATACATATATCAAATTAACACCTAACTCAGTTAGAATGCTCCTCTTGTGTGTGTGTGTGTGTGTGTGTGTGTGTGTGTGTGTGTGTATATATATATATATATATATATATATATATATATATATATATATATATATATATATATATATACTTCCCAATAAATATGAATGCAATTTTTGAACTTTTTTTCCCCCCATGAGAGCTTCATGAATATGGAATTATCTCTCAGCTCAAGAGGAAATGAGCTGCCGCCTGACTTCCTCTGCTTTCACACTCTGTCTGTTACGACCTCCCACTGCTGGAACTTTGATAGATCTTTGCCTCTATTTCTTGCTTTCTGATTCACTTCTTGCCTTTCCGTTAACATACAGTACTTACGCACAAGCCTATTTGTATTACTGTATTTGTGGGATATTTCTATTATTTCTACCTAACCCTATATCTAAAGCTCATTAAGAGCTGAATACGAGGACAAGTAACATTTCCTCACAGGGTCCAAACTGTCATGTATTTGGTCCCCGTAAAGAGATAAACGCATGCCTCCACACATAGATGAAGGAGGTCAGTGTGTTGCTGTGCTGTTTTATTCATCATTAGTAGATACATTGCGGGAGTGTTTCACAAACTCTCATTAGGTAAAAGAATAGGACACGGCCAGTTACTCTTAACCAGAGAACCGTGTGTGTGTGTGTGTGTGTGTGTGTGTGTGTGTGTGTGTGTGCATGCCCTGTGGGTGTGTAATGCTTCAGTACTCTGTCTTTGTCTCCGACACTGACCCCTGATTCCTAATGATCCATCTTCATTCACAACACAGCAGCATCAACACACCCTCGCAAGGTGGGTGCAATTAAGCGTGAAAGCATGCACACGCACGCACACACACACACACACACACACACACACACACACACACACACAAAACGGACACTACCTAGAGGGGTATAAGTATATTAAATAAGCTCCCTGTACTAATATGGAACTGCATTTATCATAAAAATCCAGACGCAACCAGGCCACAAGACTGTGTTATGCTATAATACACTTTAATATGCTCTACAGCCAGACGTCTTTATTTAGGCACCAATGAGGTAACCTTGAACATCGGGCAAAGAACAGGAGCCATTAATGAACTAATAACCGGTGTGGAACGCACACAGTCTCACACACAATGTCATGTGCAAGAGCAATGAACAAGAAGTTACTGAACACTGACTGAATACTCATACTGCAGAATATACTGTAAGCTAGAGCATCTGTTGCGTTAATCACACAAGAGATGCTGTTTGACTGAACACTCATCCACAATGATAGTCGAGAGCTCCTGATTTGATCAATATAAACACTGCAGTGCATGAGAGCTCAGCACTGTAAATTCTTCCTGAGGCCAAATGTCCACAGATTGATATAAAACCTGCTAATTTAGTGTTAAGCTGCTCATCGGATACACCTCGGAATTATATCTGAGAGCTTCCGATTGCCTAAATATACTCCCGAAGCAATATATAAGAGCTCTGATTTAAAGATTAGTCCATCTGATTGGCTCAAACCGCATATAATGACATACAAGACCCCTGATTGGCTGTATAGTCTTAGACAGTCATAATCAGAGAGGCTGTATGACTTAACACTTGAAAGAGTAATATATGGTAAATCCTGATTGGCGGAACAATAACACAGCAAAATCCAGGAGCCCTTGATTGGCTGAACACTCACACCATGGCTTCTGATTGGATGAACAGTCACAGATTGATAAATCAGAGATCCTGATTAGCTTACCAGTCACAGAAAACTATATGAGGGTTCCTGATTGGCTGAACACTCAAAGAAGGATATATCCCCCTGATTGGCTGAACACTTACAGAGGATATGAGTGAGCCCCTGCATCACTAAATATTCACTGAGAGATATTAGATAGCTGCTGATTTGCTGAATGTTAACAGAGATTACAGTTATATAACAATATATGAATGGCCCTGATTGGGTGAATACTCACAATGTGGCGGTGAGCTGCTGTTTGGTGAGGTTGAGAGGATGGTTAAAGGCTGAGATGCCATACAGTTTGCGTTGTACTCCAGCTGGAAGATTCGCTCTGAGGATGGCATTAGTGGCCACATTCAGGAATGATACTATTGCATGCCATCCCTGGTTATAGAACCACACCTAACACACACAAACACACACACACACACACACACACACACACACACACACACACACACACACAGTACACCACGTGAAAAGAGGAAGACAATCAATAGTAATTAATATTCTAAGCTTCTTTACTCATCATTAAGACTAAATTGCCCATAATGCTCTCAGTGTTTCTCTCATTATCTGCAGTCAGTGTGAAAGAGGGAAAAAAAAAGAAACAAGCATATAATTGACCAGACAAACTGAGGGATGGAGGGAGGGAAGAACACAGCCCCCACTGGCATTACAGCTCTAATTAGTGCTGCTCTGTCTGCTTTGCACGACCTCCCACTATGCTCTAATGCTACATCACACACCCACGGTGAGCATGTGCGTGTGTGTTGGATGTTCAACCCTCTTCAGTGATCTTCAGAACATATTACAATCTCCAGAAAGCAAAGTGACACATTTGCACGGAGATAGGCTATAAACACTGAGAAGGCTAAAGCAATAAAGGCCTACTTAAGTGTTTAACTCTGCCCACAGAGAAGGAAAAAATAGAGGCGGACATGTGCCTTACTTTGACATTGTCCTTCGTTCCCAACTCTACCAGTAACATCTCCAAGTCCTGGAAGAACTTCTCAGTTATGTTGTTCTGGGGAGAGAGAGAGTGAGAGTAGAGAGAGAGAGAGAGACAGACGTCAGGAGAGGTTAATATCATTAGTTCTCTGAACACACACACACAGACAGAGTGAGTGAGAGAGAGAGAGAGAGAGAGAGAGAGAGAGAGAGAAAGAGAGCGCTACATGTGATTTAAATGCTAATACTAGGAACACTGGGAGCTGGGTGAGGTGAATGAACATGAGCTGGTGCAGTGTGTGACTGGACATCACAAATCAGTCAGATCTAGGTGCTCTCACTTTTACATGCCTATGAATAATACATAACTCATAAACATATTCAGTGACCTCTGGCTGAAGAGCCTCAAGATACACTGGCTGTCTCAAACTGGAGATTCAATTAGTGTCAAAACGCATTTATCTCTAATTTATGCCGCACAATGATTGCAGTTTATAAAGAAAACAGAAAGTGCTTTTGGGACAACTACTGAGGTATTGCTCTGCATTTTCTTCTGTAACAATGCTCTGTTACAGAAAGGAAGGAAGATACATATCCTGGATATTGATTTTTTTTTTTTTTTACCATACAGGTGGATATTTCCTACATGTTATAAAACTCACTTGCTACCAGAAAGACCAAATATTCAGATATACAACAATCCCACCTTTTCATTTCTTTTAATGATACCAACATGCTCTGCAAAGAGTGGAGAAAAGTCCTGGGTTTGTCTGATGTTTGAGTCTGTTACCTTACCTGTGATGAGTTGAAGAGAGTCTTGAGGTCTGTAAGAAGTGCAGCAATCTCGAATTCGTTGAGTTTCACCTGAGAGTTTATAGCACCAACTGAGATCCCTCCATACCTGAAAAGAATTGATTGTAATGGGCTGAACTGACCAAATATCATTCTTATTCCACAAATTAGCCCACCTACCAATCTATCTTCCCTCAACTAGCTCTTTCTCTGTCAGCTATATCTGATCTGTTAGCTATTCTCTGTAACTTCCTAGTATGGAAGCATAAGCATAATTTTTTGTCCCTGCGTATGTTTGGCTTTGTATTTCTGGACAATGAGTTGCAACAGAATGAGATGATCCCTGCAGTAATGAGGTGGGAACTGAGATGAGAAGGGCCTGCATAGATGTGATACAGACTGGGGTGGGGAACAAGATGGGGACTGTAAGGATGAGACAAGGATAGAGATGGGCCTTGCAGTAATTAGGGTATAGGTGGAGATTTGTCCTGTGAAATGGAAGTGTGGACAAAAATGGGTCCTGCAGGAGGATGGCAACAATTTGGGAAAGGCCTCTATATAGGTGTGATAATCAGGTGTCCACATACTTTTGGCCATACATAAAGCCTGCAGAGACAGGGTAGAGGCAGTGGTAGAGCCTGTGGGGATGGGGTAGGGAGAGGGATATGCTCTGCCTGAATGCAATGGGCTTGGACATAGGGTCTTCATTTATGGGATGTAAATGGAGATGGAGTGAGTAAAGAGACTAGGCCTGCAGGGAAGTTAATGTAGATGTGGCCTCTAGAAATGGGGACCAAGATGTAAGGACATGGGGACCAGGGACGGTGTAAGGATGTTGATGTGGTCTGAAGGGATTTAAGTTTGTGTTATACTGTAGATGCCGATATGCTTGGTGATGGGGTCATAATCTGCTAATACCGTATTTTTCCAGACTTTGCATAGGTCTTGAGCAAGAAGTCAGTCATATTTCCACCTGTGAGGTCCTGCAGCGTGTCTGTGGTGTTCTGTGTTTTCTATGGAGAGAGATAGAAAGACAAAATGAGACAGAGAAACAGTTTTTAGTCTCACATGCTGATTATACATTGAGGCTCACCCCCATTACTCTGCACCTGAAAACAAATACAGAAGGAACATAACGGAGTTGTTAAACCCAGGAGACGACACATACATTGTCTCATCATTTAATTGCTAATTTGCACAGAGGGTGATGGAGAGAGGGTCATAATTGGCAATTAACAGATCAGTAAGAGGCTCATCACCCTTTCTTACTGTGCACATACACACACATTCATTCTGTAAGCAGCTTAAAACTTTACTTTGTTGACTCAGTTGTCCTTCGAGTTGATTAATGAGATTCATATATGCAAATGAGCAAGAGGTGTTGATTGGTTCTCTGTTGTTATAATTAAGAGCATCCGCGCCCCTTTGTGTTCACACGAATCACGGCTGCTATTCTGCCACACTCGGCAAACTTGAGCACACGCTGTCACCCTGGAGCAATGTTAATAGCATGAGATTGGAAAATTGCTTCTGATTCTATGTGAACAGACACGATAGAACATGAATATTGCCTCTGTGTTTCAATCTGCTCTCAGTTCACTCATTATGGTGCAATGTTCGTTCTCCTTCAGTCCATCAAGACTGCATGGAGTCTGTGATGAAATATATGTTGTGATGAGGCTTATAACGGACTAATCTAGCCTGACAGCGTTGCAGATATCTTTGTGATGCTTGGAAGCTTGCTAATTCATAATCATTTTTAATTGTTTATTGATGATTAATGCAAACACGGGTACGTGCATGCGACAATTAATCTTCCTGGGTCTAGAAGGTATATTCTGGCAGTATTACCAGGGACATTAGAATTTAATTAACAAACTTGAGCAGCATCTATGCTTTCCCTTTTCACCTCATATCCCTATGGTCCATTATTTAGCAATGATCATGCATTCATTCATCTTCAGTATGTTCTTTATCCTGGTCATGGTCATGGTGGAGCTCGTAAACACTGGAAGTGAGAATTCACCCGGGATGGGATGCCAGGCAATCACAGAGTGTTTATTCACACGTAGGGGAATTGTGGAGTCACCAATCCACCATCTGGCATGTTTTTGGGAGGTAAAAAATGTCATGAACATGCAAAAATTCTGTACAGATCTCCGGAGGAAACAATTAGCTATGTGCTATATACGATTTTTATATAACTTTAATTAACTGACATATTGCTGCCAATGTTAACAAGATATCTCCCACACTTTGTTTAGCAGAACTGTTAAAGCATCTTTTGCCTCGCATCTCTGGGGTTGGGGGTCCCATGCTTCTGAGTACTCCGGTTTCTTCCCATAGTCCAAAGACATGCATTATAGGCTGATTGGCATTTTAAAATGATCTGTAGTGTGTGAATGGGTGCCCCTCACCTTGTGCCCCAAGTTCCCTGTGACCCTGTGTAGGATAAGAGGTACATAAAATGGATGGATGGATAATACAGAATTCTACAATTTCATTCTTTGGCACGGCAGCTGAAGTTAATGTCTGTTTGGAGTTTCACAGGTCCTCCCTGTGTCTGTGTGGGTTTCCTCCATGTTCTCTGATTTCTTCCCACCTCCCAACGAGCTGAAGGTCAATTGGTGACTCTAAATTGCCCCAAGGTGTGAATGAGTGGGTCCAGATTTATCTTTCAGGTGACCAGTGTTGTTGTGATGACTATCCTCATTCATTATTCACCCTCCTTTCAGCAGAATGATAAATTCACACCTTACTGAATAAACCAAAGCTTGTATATGGATCCTAACATCTTAAAATGACCCAAGTGGCTCCTCTAAATGAGCAGCGTAATTGGAGTCCTGACACTCTCAGACAATTAACCGTAATCAAAGTAAGCAAAAGCTGATCAAACTAGCAGCCATTATTTACTGAGCATAAGATCATTTGAATTAGCATGAGCATGTGCCTAGCAATCAAACCGCAATCAAGATGTTTTTTTTTTTTTTTTTTTCTTTTTGCATGAGTGTGTGTGGCTTAATTAAATCTGCAGTAATGCTCATGAGGCATAAGAAAGATGGCTTTATTCATTCCTGGCCAGATGGTGAGAGAGGATTGCAGCATTTTTTTATGTGGCAGAAACAAATAACAACTTACACAAGAGCAGATTTAAGCAGTTGAGGGTTAAGAGGTCTTGCTCATGAACCCAATAGTGGTGCTCTGGCAGTCCTGGGATTTGAACTCATAACTCAATCACTAGTGCAGAACCTTAACTGCTGAGCATTTAATTCATTCCTGTTTTGGTATGAGATTCTTTCGTCATAGAGCAATGACTCGAGTTAAGACTAGGCTCGCAAACTGGGTCAACTCTGTCTGTGTGTGTGTGTATGTGTATGCACCTAGTCGTACATCCTCCTCCCTTGTGCCAAAGCAACAAAGCAAAAATAAACTGGTTTGGAGCGAGAGAGGAAGCTTCACTACATTTACACTCGAGATGTCCTTAGCATAGCAATTATAATGCAGCTAAAGGTTTACAGCCTGCTCAGCATGTGCTTCCGGCTGATGGATCTGTCACTGTGCCTTTAAAAAAAAAAATTCTTGACAGAATCCTGCCGAGCCACCGTTGACATGAACCGCGTGGAAAATTCTGTGTGAAGTCCCGTGTTCGAGTCATCATGAGATGATATCGGCATAATTCAAAGAGAGGGTTCTGAGGACTCTGACTCACGGTGTGCACCCAGAAATATTGCCGTGTTTTGTTTTACACTGATTAGAAGCAGAAAAAAAATTGTCTGGTGTAGAGTGACATATTTTCAGGTGACGGAAACAAATGGTATAAACATTTCCTGTCAAGACCTCCTGATGTTGCATTAATGAATAAAATAACACTGCAGCAAAGCACATGGGTCTCTGACGGCTGTAGCCAAGCGTCTTAATAATTTAGGTGGAAAAAAAATCGTCATATGTTACATTAGCATTCTAAATTAGAGGCTTGGCTTGTTGTTTGTGTATTCAGTGTGCTTCGTTCAGAAGTTTTTGCCAACTGTTTAAATCTCCACTAATCCATTTATCCAGGATCTTGATCATCTGGGGCAGTTGTGTAAGATTAGTGATGGATAAAGTGCTTTGGGCTGGATCTAAACTCTACAGAGGTGTGTATTGGGACAGGGATCCTGCAGTGATGTGTTTTGGCAGCTTCTGATTCACATCATTAAAGTCTAGTTCATTGTGATATCACTGCATAGAGGAATATGTTAAAAGGTAAAGAAGTGTTTGGTTCCTCATTTTTATTTATTAAAGAATGACATTTCATCCTTTTTATCCGTATATACTGTAGTAACTTTGTGGGACGTCTGAGGAAGTCATTACGGTATAACAACTATAAACAGTCATTCCCTCATCAGCCTTTCATTTCCCGCTCTCTTGAAAGCAATTAGACAAAACAAAACTGGGTCCTGAAGACTTTGCCGTGGTGGAAACCTCCGGACTGTTACGAAGCGCTGACACTCAACACTCTTTCCATAAATGTTAAATAAACATCTCCAAACAGAAACCTTCAGCATATCAATTATGACACACAGTTTTTAATATTTGATTATGTAGATCATCTGCTATACAAGCCGCTGTGTTTGTTTGTACTACAAAAAGGATGAGCCAAATTGTCTGAGCCAAATTATGTGTCACTATATTTTGTTGCAAATGTAGTAATATGTATGTTTTAGTGGTAGCTCAGTGGTTAAGATGTTGGACTACTAATCAGAAGGTCGTGAGTTCAAATTCTAGCACTGCCAAGCTGCCGCTGCTGGGCCTTTGAGCAAGGCCCTTAACCCTCAACTGCTCAGTTGAATAAATAAGATAAATGTAAGTTGTTCTGGCTTGGAAGAGAGCAACCCAACATTCACTATGGAATTTCCACAAAACACCAACATTGATTATCCTACAGCAACAGTCGCAATTAAACACTGAAAACTAATTAATTAAATTAAATTAATTAAATTAATCACTATAGAGAGTTGACTTTCGTTCCTCGTCTGGTTAAAAACCACACTGTAACTAACCTGGGGTGGTGGTAATCCTCCAGCACCAGGAGGGCAGTCTGGCAGCATGATGTTGCGTTGGGGAGTGCTGCACTGGCAATCCGGAGATGGATTCTGCATGCTCCAGTTTCCGTGCTTAAAGATCTCCAGGATGGCGGGGTCTACCGAAGGAGTGAACCAGTCTGTCGCTCCAGAAGGAGTGCATGGGTATTTACTGAGAGAGGAACAGGCAAAGCCGAAACCAGAGTCACACTTCAATACAGATAGCAATTACATACAAGAAACTCAGTTAAAACAAAAACAGATTCAATTCAATATTAAACAAATCTGTTTTAAACAAATGTGTCATTTTAGATGAGTTAAGAGTTTCAATATCTAAAAGATGTCTGGGCTTGAAACAATAAGAAAATTGATATCTGATGATTTTACTGATAGGGAAACATATCCTTTGACATACAAATATAAATGGCTCGCCCTTCCACACACACACACACACACACACACACACACACACACATATATATATATATATAGAGAGAGAGAGAGAGAGAGAGAGACAGAGAGAGAGAGAGAGAGAGAGAGTCTTAAAATGAAATCTAAATGCTGCAGCAGTTAATGAAATGTTATCCCTTATCCTTGTGCTGGTGTAAATTCCTGCTGTGATGGAAATGTAATGATTTTATATAACCGCCGGGAAAGAGCATCTGCTACCAAGGTGACAACTCGACACAGACAGAGGATTTGTGAACATGAAAAATATCTCCCACAAAGGACTGAAAACTTCCAGTTAGAAAAAGCTATGGGGAACTGTAACACTGAAGGGAAAGTGATGGCGCTGTGTCTTCCAACTTGACAACGATTTCGTATATTGAAAGACAATCAGATCTGTACTCTAGGTAGCTTTTCATCTTAGATGATCTAGAGGATTTTCTTTATAGTAAAAACTTGATTAGATAAAATCTTAACACCTCCAAAAAATGTGCGAAAAAAGACATTTTCCAAATAATTTTAAGTTTTCTTAGTTTATCCTAAGGGAAATGACAGTTGAGGCATTTTATACAACATTTTATAGTTTTTGAGTAATTAGTTAGGAGAAATTAGAAATTAACACTTAAGGTTTTTTTGTGAAGCACGATTACATTTAAGGAATACTTAAGGGACAATACAACTTATCCAACTACTCAAAGATGTATTATTGTGTCTTTGGCATATTAATAAAAACAAATGTTATTTTTCTTAATTATAATAGCTGAAAAAATCATACTCAGATTAAATAATAGTGGGCCCACAACTCAGCCTTGTTGGACTCCCCAAGATACCGTATAATACTTATGCATAGTTACTTACTTATTCTTAAGTAGTAATGAATACTAACCCTGCTTTCACACTAGTAAGTGACATGCTGCTCATACTGCTTGTTTTCTGTTGTTGGTGTGTAGTGACACTACTGTTGTCACTTGTGCTTGATGTGCTATCCAGCATTTTTTATTTATTTATTTTTTTTTTCAGTTCCAATGTGAAACTATAGTAGTTATGTCTATATCTTCTAAAGCTAACTAGTTAAACACAAATTAAATAATGCACTAGGGTGAAAATTGGTTGTGCAATTTACATGTTACATGCTAGGATTTGTACTAGCTTTGTTGGAGAATTTGTAAAGCAAGCTAAACATACCAGCTACATACACTCACCAGAGGCACCAATGACAACTGCTACTTCCTTCCAAGCTTTAATTTTCTTCATAATGTCTCTATGCATGTCTCTATTATACTATATTTGAGGTCATAAATGACAGGATAGGGTTAAATCCTGGTTGTGAGTAAGTAACTGAAGAAACATCAGAAAGTTGTACTGGTCCAGGGAATCATTCAGTCCATTCGACATTTGGATTTGTCACTTTACCATGTCATAGCCAATTTGCAAAGAATCTCAAGTCAAACGCCACTTGTCGTGCTGTCACTCTCACTTAAATTGTGGCTCATATGTCATTCACATATGAAGAAAACAACGCTCGTGTGTGTGAATGTATTTTAAGATGAGAAAGGCAATCTAATTGTACATGGTATTAACTTTGCAGCACACCTGAATTTCAAGAAATCCAAGATAGACCATCCATTTTCTATACCGCTTATTCTACTGGGTCGCGGGGAACCTGGAGCCTATCCCAGGGAGCATGGGGCACAAGGCAGGGTACACCCTGGACGAGGTGCCAATCCATCGCAGAGCACAATCACACACCCATTCATACACTATAGACATTTTAACCAAACCAGTCAGCCTACCATGCATGTGTTTGGACTGGGGGAGGAAACTGGAGTACCCGGAGGAAACCCCCGCAGCACGGGGAGACCATGCAAACTCCACACACACAGGGCCACGGCAGGAATTGAACCAAATCGATTCAACTGATTACCTTTACTACCTTCTCAATTATTTTGCAGATAGATTTAATTCTAGTTATTACAAATAGGGTTGTCCAGATTGCGCTTCTTTAGCTTTACCACTTTTAAAAAATGCATATTTCAGTGATAGATTGATAATATTCAGAACATCACCTGATAATGAACTGTAAGCATAGTTATAAATCAGTTGACGGAGTACAGAGAATCATTTTACTAGTGATCACAAGTGATCAACATTGCAATGTGTTCAAAGTACTCGTGATTTGCACATGCAACATTGCCATCCTTAATATTTATCCTAGAAACATTGTTGTTGGAGGTAAGTTCTAGACAAGGCTGCAGGGAAAGCAGGATCTTTTAATTCTCTTGTTCCTCACGTCACTGGTTATTAACTCCCCTTTGAGTAGCAATTTTGGGGTCCAGTGAGATAGCTGCCTGCAAACTGATATGCAGCTTGTGACAGAAGGTTGCAAAGTTTTCTATATAATTAAGTAGACCAAGAGACAGTCTGCTTACTGTGATAAGAGTGCATAACACAGTTCTCCCCAGATACTGTACAAAATTGAGATGTCCTCTGTATATAAATTTGGCTCTGACTGTGCGTGTTTAAGCTCAAGGGATTGCTGTTGTATTAGTTCTGAAAGGTTGGTACAAGCATGAGTATTAAGTCAGGTTCCTGAGTAAATGGCATGAGCATCGAGTCTGAGTCAGATGCCTGACTGAATGGTATCGATATCAAGACTGAGCTAGGGACCTGAGTAGTTTGCACAAGCATCACGTGTGTCATGCCCCTCCGAATGGCTGGTAGAAGAATCAAGACTGATTCAAGTACAGTGCTGTGAAAAAGTATTTTCCCTATCCTGATGTCTTGTGTTTTTGTGTATCTTCAAACAAAATACAACATAAAACAAAGGCAACCTGAATAAACACACAATGCAGTTTTTTATTTATTTATTTATTGAAGAAAAAGAAGAAAAAAAAAAGTTATCCAATACCTATCAGCCATGTGAAAAACGTAAACTTAAGATCTGGTTGTGCCACCTTTAGCAGCAACAGGAGATCAATCTTTCACAGCGCTGTGGTGGAATTTTGTCCCGCTCTTCTTTGCAGAACTGCTTTAGTTCATCCACACTTGAGTGTTTCGAGCACGAACTGCCCGTTTAAGGTCTTGCCACAGCATCTCAATTGCTTCAAGTCAGGACTTTGACTAGCAGACTCCAAAACTTTTAATTTGCCTTTTTTTTTTTGAGCGATTCAGAGGTGTTGAAATTCGACGTTTTTTCACATGAGTAAAATTGATACATGCTTCCTGGACTCGTGCACTATTACCAGGGCGGCCAGGAATTAAAAAGAATTAAAGTAGTCCAAATGACAAGCTTCGCTAAGTATTAAAAGCTGCAATTTCCCTAAAAAAATAAAAAACCTCTTTCACTATGGTCCTAAATGGTCTCTAATTATGACATATTTTCTCATATATAAAATAGAATAAAAATGAAAAGCCTTGCTGGCAGTTACAAGTGGTCTATTCGTCTGGGAAAACCATGCACCAGGCAACACTGTCTATAAAGATTTAAGCAACATGCAAGACGCTAATTTACACCTGTTTTGGGGAGGTGGACAAAATAACACTCAAAAGTGCCTGCTGCTAATTGCACACAGAAAAAGTTTAGCACAAAGTTTAGCATCGGATAGAATATGTAATTAACCACACGTTCTATTTCCCCACCCTTTTGATACATATATGAGCGTGAGAAATTGTGCATTCCTTGCATGCCAGTTTGAGCATGACTTGTTTCACCAGGTTGTTTGTATAGACCTAAAAATCGGCAAAAACAGCTTAGTACATGTAGCCTGTGCCAGGTACCAGAGTTAATAGTATAAACATTTAGACTGTATGATGTACCTGAGTGGATGAAATGGATCATGGTGGATCCTGGGCAAATCCTGGGAGCACCAGGCATAAGGTGGTGGTAAAGGCTGGACTGATGCCAAGCAAACATACTCACATTTAGAGGCGATTTAGAGTAGCTAATCCATTTATGATGTAAGGAGAACATGAATAGGATATACCCAGTACTCTGGATTAAGCGTGATGCTCTGAGGCACCAACACTACCCATTCTTAATCAAACCATAGTCAACAACTGACAACATTAAAAATGGAAGATCCCCATGAGTGTGTTGTGTCACATTTTCTTTAATGGGAAACTCTTGCACAGAGACACATTTATAAACCCTTTGGAACATCCACATCAAATGTACTCATGCAAACAATGCGGCAGGACTCACGGTATAGGGTTGCCATCCATGCAGCGGGTGCCAAAGCCTGGTTCAGAAAGGAGAGCACGTGTTACCCTCACTGCCTCATCCACGTCCATTCTGTCAGCACTATAACACACACACACACACACACACACACACACACACACACAGCTGAATCAGGACTTCCGTCAGAGTCAAACTAATCAGGTTTCTATACTGCTAATCTCACCAGTGCCTGCTGCTCTCTCTTTCGCACACACAGATGCTCTTACCTTACAGACGGAGCAACAGACTTGATAAATACTGCAATAAAACCTCTACATACAGCTTGCTGTGACTAGCAGTCTAGCCAGATTGAGTAAATATTGCACAAATGGTTAGGGTTAGATTTCTAGACTTCTGGAGCATACACACACCGGAGAGTTTTATTAAGCTTTGCCTTTAAAATATTCCCTGTTGGGTGTGTGTGTGTGTGTGTGTGTGTGTGTGTACCTGTAGAAAGTGTTCTGTGGTTTTCCATACATCCAGGGTTGCAGTTCCAGACTGGGATACTCCACGAAGGGTGGGACAATCAGAGAGAAAATCAGAGACAGACACACAAATAGTGCTGGGAGCACCACCTAATGGAAACACCCACACCCAAACAAACAAAGATACACAGAGTTCAGACATTTGTCCTTTAATTAGAGGTAACACAGAGAGCTGGCAGGCTATAAAAGAACTGTTTGTATGGTTCAGTGTGTCAGCATTTCATTAATGATGCCATACAGACTGTTGGCTCAGAACACACACACATATGAGCTCTCTCCTGCCTTCTCTTTTTCTCCCTTTTACTATCTCTAATGTTTTTTTTAATTTATTTTTGTTTTTTGTTTTTTAACCATGTGGCCTGTTTTATTTTTTTTTTCAAATGATGGAAAATATTTTGCAAAGAAATGTATGACTGTTCATTTCAATAATTCACTCATTCATTCATCTTTCGTAGCCATGCTTTCCTGGTCACGGTACAGGGTCCAGTGCCTCTCCCAGGAAAAAGGGCACAAGGCAGGAAGAAGCCTTTTTTTGTGACACATACAGTGCTGTGAAAAAGTATTCTGATTTATTCTGTTTTTGCATATGTCTCATATTAAATAGTTTTAGATCTTCAAACGAAATACAACATAAAACAAAGGCAACTTGAGTAACATAATACAGTTTTATTGAAGCAAAAGCAGTTATCCAACACCTATCACCAATGTTAAAATCTAATTGCACCGATAAACTAAAAATCTGGTTGTACCACCTTTAACAGTAATAACTGCAACCAAATTATTCCAATAACTGGAGATCAGTCTTTAATTTACTTCTAGGATTAGGATTTACTCCTACACTTTGGATCGTTGTCTTGCTGAATAATCCAGTTGTGGTGAGTTTCAAGACCTGACATTCTCCTTTAGGATTTTCTGGTGGAGAGCAGAATTCATGTTTCCCTAAATTATTGCAAGTTGCCCAGGCCCTGAAGCAGCAAAGCATCCCCACACCATCACACTACCACCACCATGCTTGACCGTAGGTACAATGTTCTTTTTGTGGAATTCTATGTTTGATTTACTCCAGATATAACGAGACCCCTGTCTTCCAAAGAGTTCCACTTTTGATTCATCAATCCACAGAACATTCTCCCAAATGATTTGAGGATCATCAAGGTCTGTTTTGGCGAACTTCAGGTGAGTCTTAATGTTTTTTTGGGTTAGCAGTGGTTTTCACCTTGCCACTGTTCCATTTTTGCCCAGTGTCTTTCTGATAGTGGAGTCATGAAACCTTTATTGATGCAAGAGAGGCCTGTAGGTCCTATGATATTGTCCTTGACTCTTTTGTGACTTCCAGGATGAATCACTGTTGTGCTATTGGCTGTTGAGGCTCAGGTGGTAGAGCGTGGTGTCCACTAATCACAGGGTTGGTGGTTTGATCCCCAGCCCACTCTAATCCACATACTTGGGCAAGAACCCCAAGATGATCCTGATGGCAGGCACCTTGCATGGTAGCTCTGCTGAAATTGGTGTGTGAGTGTGAATGGGTGAATGAGAAACGGTGTAAAGTGCTTTGTAGAACCACTTAGGTTAAACAGCGCTATAGTAGGTACCGACCATTTACTCTTGGAGGAATTTTGGAAGGTCGGCCACTTCTGGAAGGTTCACTTCTGTGCCGAGTTTTTCCATTTGGAGATAATGGCTCTCACTGTGGTTGTTGGAATCCAAGAGCCTTTGAAATAGCTTTGTAACCCTTCCCAGACTGATGTATTTCAATCACCTTCTTCCTCATCATTTCTGGAATTTATTTCAACTTTGGCATAGTGTGTTACTGAGTAAGACCTTTTAACCAACTTCATGCTGTTGAAAAAGTTCTATTTAAGTGTTGATTTGATTGAACAGGGTTTGCAGTAATCAGGCCTGGGTGTGTCTAATCCAGCTGAACCCCATTATCAATGCAGCTTCATAGATTTGAGGAATTAGTAACCATTGGGGCAAATACATTTTCACACAGGTCCAGTTGGTATTGGATAACATTTTTGCTTCAATAAATAACATTATCATTAAAACCTTATTTTGTGTTTACTCAGGTTGCCTTTGTTTTATAAGATTTTGTTTTAATTTATGAAACAATTTAGTATGAAGAAAGAAAGAAGAAATCAGGATGGGGCAAATACTTTTCCACAGCACTGTAAATTACTTTTCTTTGCATATTCCAGCTTAGGAAGCAGGGATCAGACCGCAGGGTCAGCCATGATACGACACCCCTGGAGCAGAGAATGTTAAGGGCCTTGCTCAAGGGCCCAAATGTGGCAGCTTGGCAGTCCTGGGTACACCCTGGGTAGCACACCAGTCAATGTCAATAGCCAATCCACCTACTGACATGTTTCTGGGATGTGGGAGGAAACTGGAGAACCCTGGGGAAACATACATGGACACAATAATAATATGCAAAACGCTGCAGTCAGTAACCTGAGGATAGGATTAACCTGGGGACTGTAAAGTTGTGGGATGGCAACCCACAAGCCACTGTTTATTTAAATAACTATGGGTAATGTTTTAGATTCTTTCAAAACTGCTTGCTTTCAGTTTTTGAGTTGCAGTCATTTTCCTTTTCTATGCAATCTATATGTATTTAGGATATATCTCCTTTTTAGCTTGACAAGAGTGGTTCCCTGGACCACATCCAACTTTGAAACCAGCTTTTATATCCGACCAAATTACTGAACTCTCAGTGCAAATGGCCTCGGGTGTGGAAAAGCACAAGCGTGAACATCTCTCTCTGTCTCTCTTTCTTTGTCTCTGAAGCATCCTAATTTTCTCTCTCTCACTTTCTCTCTCTGTCTCTCTGCCTATTCCTCTGTTTCTCCCTCTCTTTATCTCACGCCTTGTGGCAGGGTTGTTTGTTTTGGCTGTGTTGTAAAAAGGGCTTGATTAACCACTTTCAACCACTGTTGTTGTCACATCCACCATCCACCCATCATTAGTTTCTCTCTATTCACTTCTCACGCCATCGTTCTCTCTTCTTGTGTGTAATATTCCCTCCCTCCCTTTCCAAATATTTCTTTTCACTCTTCTAGGCTGATGGATAGAGCAGATCCACAGTCATGCTAATGTGTGAAGAGCTTCTCAGTCTGAGGTTGATAAATTACAACATAAGACTAAAAAAAAAGGCAGTAAAACAAATGTAGCACAGGGGAGAAGGACAATGGGGCATCTTTCCCGAGAGACAATCCAAGGATGACAGCTATACGTGGCAAAATGTGCTGATTTGGTTGTATGCTTTTATTGTGCATGTTACCTGAGCGATGATTCCTTTTCTGCTTCTTCTTGCATGGTGAAACCGCTTTATAAACAACGCCAGGAACTGATGCCTGATCAGAGCCCAGCCGGTGATAACACATGAACCTTTGCCATTCACACACACAGGCTGCTGACCATCTGAATACAAACATACATAACATTTCCACAAATATATGACATTTGTTGTGAAGTGATATTTTAACTTCTTTCATATTATTTAATAGTCATCATCAAACGCAAACCACCATCAAATAGCTATTTCTAACAGATATAAATTAAATTGCATTTAATCACTTTTATATAAGAAACAATGCTGTGTAAATTTAAGGTCCAGAGTACACCAACTTAAACATTCATGATTTTACAAATATTCAACAAAACATAGTTCTCCTCAAACACCACCACTTACCATCAAATACCAACATATACCATTAAACACCAGTATTTAGCATAAAATACCATCAACCATAAAACAGCAACATTCATCATCAGACACCAACATTTACCATAAAGCACCATCAAAGAACGACATTTTTCATACAGTGCCCTCCACTAATATTGGCACCCTTGGTAAATATGAGCAAAGAAAGCTGTGGAAAAACTGCCTTCATTGTTTAACCTTTTGATCTTTTGTTAAAAAAATCAACAAAAACCTCCCTTTGGGTTTGTCTGTGTTTATTGGTATTTGTTGGGTTGGTGTGTGCTTAGTTTAGGGCTGCAACCAACGATTATTTTCGTACTCGATTAACTGGCCGATTATTTTTAGATTAATCGGGGGGGGGGGGGGGGGGGCAAAGTTCAGTACAATTTTTTTGTTTACTTAAAATAAAATCCACAAACTGAGTGTTACAAATATAAACTTCAGACTAAAACTTTACACAACTGTTTGTCCAATTATATAAGACTGGAAAGAACCCAATACACACACACACACACACACACACACACACACACACTCACCAGAATATATATTACTCGTTTAGGACTGCAGTTTCATTCAGAGCTTTTTGTGCATCCATAAAAAATAATACATAAATACTTAATAAACATTATATATATATATATATATATATATATATATATATATATATATATATATATATATATATATTATAATAAACGACAGAATTTACACTGATACAGTATAAAATGACAATAAACTTAAATTAAACTAAACCTTTTCAGCAACTCACGACAGAATCACTGTCCTACTTCTGTGCTACACAAACTCCACTTTATAAAGTTTGATCTTCTCCGTGGTGTTTAATATAAAATGCCCCCCTGCCTTAGAGGACTTGGAGGTCACACACTTTCTTCCTCAGTCATGTGACGATTATTCCTCCGTCAGATGGTGACTGAGGTCATGTTGGGAATAAAAGCTAACATTGACATAAACAGTAAACTGAAGAAAGTCATTGTCGGTGACTCTGGGTATTAGGCTAAAGCTAGCATTATGCACGTATGTGCGTATGACGTCATGCGCCGTCGACTAGGAAACGGCTTATACTTCCGGTTAGTAAAAAAACCCGCTAGTGATATATTTGAGATGATATTACCTTATAAACTTCACAGACTAGATGATAGAGTACCAAGTGCATAGTGCAAGTGTATAGTACGTCATTTAGGACACAACTTTAGTATTTACTTTCCAAAGCATGTTTTCGGGAGAGAAGTAACCAACTAATCAAGAGATTCATTGACAATGATTTCCATAATCGATTATTATCAATTTTATTGATTAGTTGTTGCAGCTCTATCTTAGTTTAATTGATAGTGATAATAATTTATATGCTTTTTGGAGATATCTTTTTGAGCATCACCTTCAATCTTTTTAATATCATCTTTAAATGGGATCATTTGTTTGTCAATCAGGATTGCTAAAAACAAGCACCTTTACATAGTAAAGTTAACATGCACATTGAAAAAACATGCACATTGGGGGGATTTGACAATACGTACCTTCAACTCGATTTGAGAACCTTCCTTTCTTTTCTGCTGCACCAACAGAGAGAGAGAGAGAGAGACAGAGATAGCGAGAGATTATTGTGTGTTCGATTACATGTGTTATAGGTTAAAGTTTGTGTGTGTGTGTGTGTGTGTGTGTGTATGCCTTGTTTAGAAGCTGTACTGTCTCTGTGGTCCATGGCTGAACTCATGCTATGTGATCTGGACAGTCTAGAGCTTCTCTTCCAGTCTCTCTGAAGCATCTCTCCCTTCTCTGAACACACAAACATAAATGCATCAGTTTAATACACAGCATGACACAGATTTTAACCACAGTCCATAAATCATAATCTTTAAATGATCATGGGGTAAAACATTCCTGTTGATAGCTTAACTACATACAGTATTTTAGCAGACAATAATATCAGACATAATATATATTTATAAATTTATGGAAAAGCAAATATTTTGACCCAAAGTAGTGAAATTGTTTATTATATTTTGGAAGTGGCTTTAAACACTACTCAAATGTGAATTTGTTAGAAGAGGTTTATTTTGAGTTATATCACAACATTGTTAAATTCTCAAATCTCATTGGTTGACTGGAAGGTATTACAGGCTTTTAAGTCAAGTCAGTTATTAATGTTATTGTTTCTATAGTAACAGCAAATTCACAAGGACTTGTATGGCACACATGATCTAAGGCTAATAATAAACAGATTTAATAAGAATAAGCTTTCTGTAAGGAGACATACATAAACATACATACACACACACACACACACATATATATATATATATATATATATATATATATATATATATATATATATATATATATATATATATATATATATATGTGTGCGTGTGTGTGTGTGTGTGTGTGTGTGTGTGTGTGTGTGTGTGTATTTATGGAAGAAGTCTCCAGTGTCAGCACTTTGTAACAGACAGTACATATTGTGTCATGGAAAGGTTTTGCGATGTGGTTTATGTTGTATTTTTTTCTTCAAATGTTAAAAAAAAGTAGAGTTTGGTGAGGAAATGACTGTATATAGTTAAAGCATAAGTTCCATGACATCATTAAATGAAGCTATAAACGGATAAAAAGTATGATGTGTCATTGTTTAATTAATAATAATAATAAATGTAATTACTGGCCAATGACTGTGGTATTACCACATGCCCCTAGGTGTTTTATTCCTTACATAACAACTGCATTGTTTGATTACATGTTAGGTTTGGGGCTGAAAATGTTTCTATGTACTTAAAGCCAAAATTCATAGCGGAAATAAATATCAAGTGTAACTCATTACCATTCGTTTCCACATCGACGCCCGTCTCTTCTGCCACTTTCAGAAATATCTAAAGAACAAAGTCATAAACACATTGAAAACATATATCACATAATATGTGACGCAAATGAACAAAAACTTCGACATGGACCTATTCAAAATTCAATGGTGGTAATACAGTATAATAAAATGAAGCGATTAAATAAATCAACAAGTGTTATATTCATTAATTCTGTTTTGTTTATTCCAATATTTGTGCTCATACTGTAGGGTCTTTGAAACTTATAGTTAGATATATAACACTTCATAAAGCATAAAGTATCTTAAAGTATATTACTTCCTAATGCCTGCTTACGTAATGCATTATAATGTCTCCTCATAAGAACAATGAAATCAGTAAAGCTGTAATGCCGTATAAAACAAGCCCAAGTATACTATCTGTATTGTTACTTATAGAGTGTTATAACATAAATATTTGGTTTTCAAACAGTATATTAACAATTCAGTGTTAATAAATGTTTATAATACATCTGATACATGTTTATAATATATACTGATTATACAAGGTCATTGTAGACTATATAATGTGAATATTCTGTATAATACTTATAATGCATTATGAATACTGGATTCATAGTAAGGTTTATGGAGATATGTGTGTGTGTGTGTGTGTGTGTGTGTACCTCCTCTAAGCTGGTGTCTGAGATCCCGTAGCTACTGATCCCCAGCCTCTCTCTCTCCAAATCAAGCTCTTTGAAAAGCGAGGCAAAGCTGCCGTCTTTTGAGCCAGCATAAGGCAGCACATACACCAGCTCCTGACCTATGACCTCTAGGAACTCCGCCTCCGGGATGTGCAAGCGTATGACAGAACTGACATCTGCTACATCTGACCACAGAGATTGTGAGGGAGTTAGTACTTGCTTTTACTATTGCTAGTACTTCCTCTTAGTTTGTGTGTGTGTGTGTGTGTGTGTGTGTGTTTGTGAGAGGTGTGTATTCTGACCTGCTGGCTCCATGGTGCTGATGCTTCCTGATCCGATCCCTTCATCTAAACTGGACGCATCACTGAGCTACACAACACACACACACACACACACACACACACACACACACACACACACACACACACACAGAGACAAGAGTTAGCCCTAATCTAGAACCATGAAGACTCTCTCTCTCACTCTCTGAGCACAAGGTCACCTGTGTGTCAGTGCTCTCTGCGTTATTCTTATCATTGACTTTAACTCCATCTCATGATCAATAAGGAAGTTGGTCATTAGTCATGATGTAGAAGCAACAAAATGCCAATAGGAATCTATTTTCCTGGTGCTTAATTACACTCGGATAATAAGAAGCTCTACATCATTGTGCTTCCTCTGATGATTAATCATGTCTAGTTCTATTGGACTATTGGGCTCGGGATGTTGTTTTCTGTGATTATAGAGAAAACTTTTTCTCACGGAATAAAAGTTTGGTGTGTTTGAAACTTTTCCAAGTTCAGTGATGCAACAAAAGCTGGCGAGTAATGAACACCCTACTACTAGAGAGTCCAAAAGTCCAATGTCTGAAAATATTTTATAATGAAATTCTAAAGGTTTTTTTTGGTTGAAAGTTTTTTCATCGACATGTTGCTCTATTTTCATTTCAGTTACAGGCTTCATACATTATCCACAATGCCAGTTCACTACCTACAGATAGTGGTACCAGTGGGATTTAGCTTTCGCTTCATCTCTACGTAAAGAGAGCGATGCAACAGTGCTTTAGTCCTTTAGTCTGTCTGGCTCTCTCCACTCCTTATCTTAAACAGATCAGCTTGGTTTGAAACTTTGTGTCCATTGTTTGCATCGACATGTCTGTTTTTTCTACACTGGATTGCTCATTAGAACGGCACTGAATGTTGCTGGAAAGTGCTGAGCGAGAAAAGAAGCTCTTGCTTCTTTGTTTTTAGGAGCTAACACCAACACCTCACCATTATCCCTTATGTTTGAGAACTTTGAATGTTTCCATTCTCTTAAATGCCATTGCAACTGTGCTAAGTGTAAGTCGGTTAAACTTAGAAAGGAAGGTTCACCTGCTACCTTAAAAACCTGATTCATCTCAAATTGAAGATAACCTTTGTTTCAACCCATACACTCTCATAAAGTAGTCAAGAGAATGGATCACTCTGGGTTTTTATTACTGAAAACTTGTAAAGTTCAATATTCAGAACCTGTGAACTCTCTCTCTCTCTCTCTCTCTCTCTCTCTTTCTTTCTCAACAACTTCAACAACTGCATATCAGTAGCTCAAGCCTCCGTTACTAGCTCTAAGATGAATGTTGCACTTAGCAACGTAGGTTTAAGATGGGATGCATAATAAATTAGTTCCACACACACGAGCTATTTTAAGGACAAAAACCTGACAAATGTCTTGAAATGAAACATCTGACCAATATCTTGAGGTGTGGTAACTGTGGTATAAGCGGAATAATTGACTCCGGTTAGTTGAATTATTAGAAAATAGGTGTAACTGAGGTGTAACGAACGACCTTACCATTACAACCTCACACTGTAAAACCGGATAGTTCATTTAACTCAAACTTTCTCATTTTAAATAAATTGTTGTTATATTCAAGTGTATTTGGCTTAAAGAAATTGGTTTATCAACTTAACAATTTTGAGGTAATTAGTTTCCTCAAATTTTTTGAGTTAAATTAACTTACAGGATTTACAGTGCAGGTGTGCATTATTTTCTAATAATTCAACGGATCAGAGTCAATAATTCCTTACTTATTTTTAATAAGTCTCATTCTGTAGCTTTTTTGTTTGTGGAAAGAGTTTTCCTATGGCATTTATTACTTTCTGATATCTGTTTTTTATCGTAAGCTGTGTTCACACCGTGAACCACCATTACCATCATTACGAGATTTCGACTCGTAAAAAGCGTCCACGTCCTGGTAGAACTCGTAATCACAACTTCTGACTTGTACCACCTGACTGCTGCAATCAGTTATAAGGAAACACTCAAAATGGCGGTGGCTTCAGCACTAAAATGTAGTTAAGTAGATATCTTGTAATATTCCTGTGTAATAATTCGTATAATTGACTATTATTAATATCCTATTAATGCTAGAGTAATCTGAAAATAAATGAAAGATATACAATAAGCATTACTGTCATTTTGCAGTCGTCAACAACATCTCACATGGATTTGTTTAATTCAGTAGTAATTATGGTAATTCTGACATGGTGTGAATGCAGCCGTATTTATGTCATGACCGCTGACAAGGCCAAATGTACTATGCATTTTGACCCTAGCTTTATGTGCAATTAGGATGCAGTGCATCTGAAAAAGCTTTTGTGTTATGTACAAAATTGGTATATGAACCTAGACACAGAGTGGTCAAAGTCCACAGCAGATTACTCATATTGCCTCATATACAGCATATTAATTTGAGGACAGATGATGCAAAACAAGTTGGAGAAACTGGATAATGTTATTTTCTGCTTCCGCCTCATGTTCGGTGTGTTGTGCAACCTGCGATGCTTTTATTTGTTTGTTTTTTGCACCATTCTATATAAATTCTATGAAAATCCCTGGAGATCAGCAGTTTCTGAAACACTCAAACCAGCCCAAAAACTACACCATGGTCCAAGTCACATTTTGAGGTCCCATTTTCCCCCCATTCTGATATTTGATGTGAACATTATCTGAAACTCTTCACCTGTATCTGCATGATTTTATGCATCTCTGCTGCCCCGTGATTGACCCATTGGATAATTGCATGGATGAGCTGCGGTAGAGATGTTCCTAATAAAGTGGCCAGCGAGTGCATACATTTAACCATACAGTAGCACAATACAAAAGTTTTTTCCTGCATTCCTCCCTTATTATGTGTGGTTTTTTTTAAAACTCCTACATTTTTAGACTTTGACTTACAAAGAAACACACTGGAGTGGGCTAATATGCACATTAGTCATGCCGTGATACCTGTTTGCCTGCTGTATGGCATTGTGATGTCATTATCTCCTGATTGGCCCGTGCAAGAGTGAGGTAATAGCCTCTGCCATACGTCTTCTTCAGGAAGAGGGAGGAACCGCAGCAGCAGACCTTGCCATGGGAGATGATGGCGATGCGATCGCCCAAAATGTCCGCCTCGTCCATGTGGTGCGTGGACAGAATGATGGTACGGCCTGAAGCGGAGATACAAATAGATAACAAAGAAAAAATTGGATTTCTTCAGACAGATTATGATTAGAATAAGAACTGCTTTGCATGCATGTATGTGTGATGCACACATAAAACGTATAGGAGGCCTGACATCCTAACACAAAATTTTAGGACATTATGGAAAAGCTTTGTGGAAGGTTGAATAAACCTGAGGGCAGCTTCAGAGTCTCTCTCTCACACACACACACACAGCATTTCACAAGGGATTTCATATTTCGCCTCATTTACCAAGTAACTCATTCTCACCGCACTGATCCCCCTTGTGACATTCATACATGCACGTCCGTAGGGAATTCAAAGCCAGAGGGAGAGCGATATAGAGACAGAGATGGAGAAAGAGATGGCAAGATGGCTGTGTGCTGAGCGGGTTTGATTTATGATGTGTTGTACACTGGAGCACAGTGATCGATCACGGACAGGCGAAATGCCACCTTACCGGACCCCAGCTCCACAAGCACACCTGTTTCCATTAATGACGCAATGTTTTTCTTTTTCTTTTTTCTTTTTTTTTCCTTTTTAAAATGGCCCTGACTTGGAAAATAATAGCTCTTTTAGTTTGAGAGATGTGTGTATTGATCTTGGACCACTTGATCAGAGTGCATTGAACCCTGCACTGCAGTGAATTCGTGGGCACACATTTGGAATTAAACATGTAGAGTGAGAGTGTGCTGCTGTTCACTCTTTTTGACAAAAGCAGGCGGAGTTCATTGTGTTTTTATTATTGACCTTATTGTTAGAAAAAATGAGCATTCCTTAGCTTTCAGCACCATTACACAAAACTAAACATCATTCTGTGCTTATCAGTCTCATTGAAGGAGGCATGGCCTGTGTGATTATCAGTCCCAGTGAAGGAGATGTGGCCTGTGTGATTATCAGTTTCAGTGAAGGAGGCGTGGCCTGTGTGATTATCAGTCTCAGTGAAGGAGATGTGGCCTGTGTGATTATCAGTCTCAGTGAAGGAGGCGTGGCCTGTGTGATTATCAGTCTCAGCGAAAGGAGGCGTGGCCTGTGTGATAATCAGTTTCAGCGGAAGGAGGCGTGGTCTGTGTGATTATCAGTTTCAGTGAAAGAGGCGTGGCCTGTGTGATTATCAGTCTCAGTGAAGGAGGCGTGGTCTGTGTGATTATCAGTTTCAGTGAAGGAGGTGTGGTCTGGCTGATTATCAGTTTCAGTGAAGGAGGCGTGGCCTGTGTGATTATCAGTCTCAGTGAATGAGGCATGCCCTGTGTGATTATCAGTTTCAGTGAAGGAGGCGTGGTCTATGTGATTATCAGTTTCAGTGAAGGAGGCATGGCCTGTGTGATTATCAGTCTCAGTGAATGAGGCATGGCCTGTGTGATTATCAGTCTCAGTGAAGGAGGCGTGGCCTGTGTGATTATCAGTCTCGGTGAAGGAGGCATGGCCTGTGTGATTATAAATCTCAGTGAAGGAGGTGTAGTCTCTTTATCTATCAGTCTCAGTGAATGAAGCATGGTCTTTGCCTATCATTCTCAGGGAGAGGGGCGTGGCCTCTGTGACCTGCAGTCTCAGTGAAATAGGTGTGACCTCTATCAGTTTCAGGACTGTGTGACTATCAGTCTCACAAAGGAGGCATTGCCTCTGTGCTTGCAAGTCTCAGTGAAGGAGGTGTGGCCACTGTGATTATCACTCATGCTGAAGAAGGTGTGACCTCTCTGCTTGTCAGTCTCAGAAAAGGGGCTGTGACCTGTGTGCCCATCAGTCTTAATGAAGGAAGCATGGCCTCTGTGATCTTCTGTCCAAATGAGCAATACTTGGCATTTTTGCCTGTGAATCTCAGTGATGGAGGTGTGGCCTCTGCCTATCAGTCTGAGGTAAAGGAGGCATGGCCTCTGTGCCTGTAAGTCTCAGTGAAGGAGGCATGGCCTGTTTGCCTATCAGTCTCAGAGTCGGACGCCCTCTACAAACATTTCACTACAGCTAGTGAAATGAATAAATAAAGTAAATAAATGCACCAAGACATTTATTCCTAGTGCTGTTACATTATGGATGGCCAAATGCTTAAACACAGAGTAGCATGTCAGAGCAAGATGAACCTTCTGGCTTTATATTTAGCTCAATTGTGTGTAATTAGCAAGTTCTATGGTCGTCTTATCAGCGAGCATGAACTTGTTCATTACTAATTTAGAGGAGCGTAATGTATTGTGCTGTGGGTGATTAGGCTGAGTCTGCACTGCCCCTCTCATTATAGAGCCATTTACTCTTCCTCCATGTTCCTCATACCTGACTTTTGGTACACAGATCCTGACCTAGGCAGGACTTGCAGTGGCGGATCACCATTTCCAGAGTAAATTATCTTTAATCAGTGTTGAGAAAACGTGTCCTGAGACTGCTTTTAATTCATTTGCTTATTGACTTTTAAACACGATCACCACAGTGGGTATTGCAGTCCATCTCCTTAATGTGAAATGGAACTAATCTGGCTCGCTCCGATGGTTCATTGCCTGCAGCGAGCCAGCAAATGGTCTCGCATGAGCAGCCGCAGTCAATAGGAATGAAACCCGTGTATTTATGAGCAGCAGATTTAGCAGAGTCCTATAGAAATTTGTTGCATTTTCTAAAACCAACATTTTTTCTGTTATATTGGGTGCCATAATGTATGGTAATATACCAATGCCCTTTTAGTGGGACAGCAACCCTCATATTTTTTATAGGCATTTAATGGGATGTTAAAGAAAAATACAATATTTCCATGATGGGAAACTATGAGAGATATAAATCTCAAGCAAATGGTTGTGCATCTACAGCCCCAATTCCGAAAAAGTTGGGACAGTATGGAAAAGTAAAAAACAAAAAACAAAAAGAGTCATTTGAAAATTCAGTTCACACTGTACTATATTGAAAACACATTATTAACACATTATTTGATGTTTTACTTTGTAAATTTAATTTATTTTTGAAAATATACATTCATTTCAAATCCGATGACTGCAACACACTCCAAAAAAAGTTGGGACAGTCTAATGTTTACCGCTGTGTAACGTCAGCTTTTCTTTTAATAACACTTATTAAGCGTTTGGGCACTGAAGACACCAGTTGGTTAAGTTTAGCAAGCAGAATTTTCCTGAATTCATTCATTATGCATTTCTTCAGCAGCGCAACCGTATGGCTGCTTACGCAACCATGTGCTTTTAATCCAGGCAGAATGTGGTTTGACATTGTCATGCTCTGGATGGCAGCATATGTTGCTCCAAAATGTGTACATATCTTTCTACATTAATGCTGCCCTCACAGATGTGCAAGTTACCCATGCCATGGGCACTGACACACCCCATACCATGACAGACTTTTGGACCTGACGCTGATAACAGCTTGGTTGGTCCTTTTCCTCTATGGGCCAGAGAACACGACTGCTGTTTTGTCCAAAAGCTATTTGAAATGTTGACTCATCAGACCACAAAACACGATCCCACTGTGCTGCTGTCCATCTCAGATGAGACCGAGCCCAGAGAAGTCAGCAGTGCATTTGGACGGTGTTGCTGTATGGCTTCTGCTTTGCATAGCAAAACCTTAACTTGCATCTGTGGATGCAGGGGCGAATGGTGTCGACTGACAAAGGTTTAATAAAGTATTCCCGAGCCAATGTCAGGATCTCTATTACAGACTCATGATGGTTTTTAAGACTGTGACGTCTGAGGAATCGGAGATCACACGCATTCAGAAGTGGTTTTCGGCCTTGCCCTTTATGTAATGAGATTTGACTGGATTCCTTGACTCTTTTAATTATATTGTGCACTGTAGAAGGTGAAATGTCCAAAATCCTACCGATTTTCTTTGGGGAATGTTGTTCTCAAAGTGTTGGATTATTCACTGATGCATCTGTTGGCAAATTGGTGAGCCTCGACCCATCCTTGCTCTTGAAGGAGTAGGATGTTTTTGGAGGCTCCTTATATTCTATGATTAGACGATTGCCTCATCTGTTTCACATCACCTTCTTATTTCAACTCCTCACATCGCTATTAGTCCTAAATTGCCCATTTCCAAACTTTTTTGAACGTGTTGCATGCATCAATTTCAAAAAACTATGCAAATTATTAGGTGCTAACGTGCTAACCCCTAAGCCACCATACCTCCTTAACAAACCTTATGTACTCTTGTTGCAGTACTTGAGTACATAGTTTGATTCAATTCATAATTATAACATAATGAAATCATAGTACTTAAACATTATATATATATATATATATATATATATATATATATATATATATATATATATATATAATTATATCATATCATAATTATATCATAATTATATCATTATTTTTTTAAACGTAGAAAACTGTAAGCCAATTAAAAGACAATACAATATGACAATTTTAAATAAGAACTGTAAATCTTGAGATCCAATCAAAGTAAAGCTGATCCATGCCAAAAGTTTACACTTCATGCGCCAAATGCTGAGCAGTGATATCTGAGACAGTGAAGACAGATGAGCGTCCCTGGCCCAATTGATCGGGTATCTTCAGTTTTAAATGCTTCAATGATCTGCAAATCAAGTGAGCCAAAAACCCATTGAGATATCGACATTTCACAGCCCAAAATCCAACTTGTGGAAACATGTTCAGGTAAACAGACCGAGCTAGACTAGCTAGCCGGACCTTTTGATGTTTTACAATATGAAACCTCTGTATTAACTTAAGATGTCACTGGGAGGTTTTGCAGTGATTGTGTTGTGTTAAATATATCTAAGTGCTGCTACAACCTCGGCATGAGGTAATGCTCAGGATAATGTGTAAGGGGTATCTAGATAGCTAAGTATGCACCTAGAAACATGTTTGAATTAATATAAGCTAGCTAGCTAGCTGATGAAACCATCAAGCTACTGAAAAACCAACAGCATTTAGCTAAGCTAGCTAGCCAGCTTATGTTACTTTTCTTTATACAGTATACTGCTGATAGTGGTTATTTAAAATAATTCTTTAAAAAATTAATTCCTCAGATATAGACATTTTTGGATTTTCTTACTTGAATAATTTAACTTTTACTTAAGTCAGAGTGTTTTGTATCACTGTTCCTCTGTCATTCATGGGTAACAATTAGCTTTAGTGTAGTGTAATTTAGTGTAATTTAATGTAGTGTAGATTTAGTGCTTTTGAGAGAAAGGTTCTTCATAAATAGAACAGTTTCAACCGGAATTTCTCATTAAAATTGAGTTAGTGAATATCATGTTCTTTTTTGTTATCATTTATTTATTTATGTTTTGTAGAATAACATTTTGCTAGCGTTTGGTCTAGATGATGGGTGTCAAGCTCGCTAATTAAACTGCACTCACAGTCGCCCCAAAAACACAAAATTCACAGAGAAAAGTGTAAATTAATATGGGTTTCAATTCAATTTCAAAATCATTGATTGTTCAGGCCTTAAGCTTGTATATTAAAAAGGAATGTCTATGTGTTTCTACTGAGGATTATCTCTTACAGAAGGGAATAAGATAGTAGCTCCTTATTAGTAGTTTGAGTAGTTTGGCTCTATGCATTGAAATGTCAATAAACTCATGTATTGTGCATTTTCCCAAGTTTGTGTACCTGCCTGAATCTCATTTCGGAAGATTTAAAAATGAAACAAAACCCTACAACCTAACAGAGGGGTTAAAAAGAAAGAAAAGATGGGTAGAAAATGATTGAAGAAGACTGGCTCCATTATTTTCTTATACCCTATTTGAAAACACCAGCTGCCTTCTACAGAACGTTTCATGATAAGTAAACCAATAAAATGGTCCAAAATTATTTATTATTAAAACTTAATTGGTAAATTGATTCTGTCCGGCTAACCTCCAAGGACACTACTCATTAATATTCTGCAAGAGCATCAAGAGCAGGGTGGGATCATTGTCCATGATGTCTAATCAAATCAAATTGAAGAAAAACAACAAAGAAAGAGAAGATCTATGTCTCTGCAGTAATCCCCACAGGTGAATGAGATCACTACTGTGTTTAGTTCTGAGAGAGATGCCGTTAATGGATGAATGGATGGATGAATAGATGGATGGATGGATGAATTTACTTCCTGGTGAATTTCTCACTCTTCTGTTTAGTATAAACCTGAATGTATCTGGAATCTTTCTTAGGGATTGTATAAAATTATGATTTAGAAACATTTCTGAGCCTTTGCTTCTTGTAAGTCAGAAAGTGTGAAAACCATGGGTGTTTTTTTTTTATCAGCTCCGGTACAGAGAAAACAGTGAAGCAATTTGTTTGAGCAAACTTTGGCTGAAAGAAAAAGAAAAGAAAAAAATTTGGTTGGTTGCACCACAATATAGTCCTCCTGCAAGGCTCAAGGCCATAAATCGATTAAATGTATATGTGTTCCTGTGAGAGGCACGGTGGGTTAGTGCACCTGCAGGGTTGGGAGTATGAATCCAACCTCCTCCCTGTGTGTGCGGACCTTGCATGTGCTCCCCATGCTTTGAGGGTTTCCTCTAGGTACTCTGATTTCTTCCCCTAACCCAAAGGCATGTATTGTAGGCTGATTGGCATTTCTATATATATATTATATATATATATATATATATATATATATATATATATATATATATATATATATATATATATATATATAAAAATTGCCCATAGTGTGTGAATGTGTGTGCGATTGTGCACTGTAATGGGTTGGCACCCCGTCCAGGGTGTCCCACGCCTTGTGCTCCGAGTTCCCTAGGAAGGCTCCAGGCTTCCCCGAGACCCTGCGTAGGATAAGCGGCATGGACAATGGATAGATGGATGTCGTTTCCTCTGATATTCACATTACTGACGATGGCTGAGTGCTATCTCAATGCTAGAATTATACGTATTTATCCTTATGAAAGATTTTCAACTCTATTCAATAAATACATGGTTATTAATAGTGACTGAACTTGTAGAACAGTGCATGCTGTTATAGAAAAGTAATCAATAGAGTGCAAAATGTTGCTGGTAACACCCAGAAGTTGCATGTCCCGGCATGTTTTATTCATCCTATACTTCAGAACTTTGCTACGATAATCTTGATTGTGAGCAACTATTCAAAACAAAGCAAAACCAAAATGAAAAACATTATCCTGACCCATTTTATATTTGAGCAGCAGTTCCCAGATTCCCCTCCTGGCATACGGATCCACTCCCGCTGTCGGCTCGTCCAGAATCACCACGTTGGACCCTCCTACAAATGCTATGGCAACTGACAGCTTCCTCTGCATCCCACCTATCAGCAAACACAAAACACAGTATATCAATAACCTCTTTCTCTTTCAAACACACATACACTACAGTACACACTAGCACAAGCTAGCACTCTCAGATCTACCTGAAAGGTTCTTGGCGAGATCCTTGCGCTTATGCGGCAGCCCGACATCTTTGATCATTTGATCTATTTCCTGTTTTACTTCCTCGGAGCTTCTCCCCTTGAGACGGGCATAGAAATAAATGTGCTCCTCCACAGTGAGGCTAGGAAACACACACACACACACACACACACACACACACATCCATTATGCAGTCATGCAGAGCATTTTAGGTAGGATCCATTCTCATATAGCATTCAGTGTGTGTTTTGAACAAAATCGCAGCGGCCTGGTGTGTAATGCGAGCGCTGGCTGACTGCAATAAATGAGCCATGAATTCAATAAGCATTCATGAATACGGTCATTAAACGACAGTTTCTCTGAGCTGCATGTCAAGCGTGTAATCTTAATAAGCGATTCATGACCCACGGCACACAAGTTTACAAAAGCAGCATGGATAATCTGAAAGTTCGCAACTGAAAGTTTGCAAATTTGGCCGATATTTATATAAAATCATTTACCAAGTGAGGCTAATCTCACAAATCAGATCTAGTTAAGGGTGAGGGATTTGCTCCACAGCCCAACAGTAGCTCTCTTGCAGGATTTAGATTCTACAGACATCTAGTAACTAGCACACAGCCTTAGCATCTGACCTTCTAAAAGAACATATTTGTGTTCATGCATACACTATTACGTATAATCAGCATATTGCCAGGATTTATCCTGACGCTCTTCTTCTTCAGCTTGGAGCTTCTTCACTTGCCAGCACCATATCTCACTGTAGTTCTCGCCGGGTGTCCTACTGAAGCTAGGCAGGGTTGAGCCTGGCCAGTACCAGGATGGGAGACCTCCTGGGTCCAACTAAGGTTGCTGCTGGAAGTGATATTAGTAAGGCCAGCAGGTGGCGCTTACCCTGAAGTCTTTGGGGAGCCTAATGCCTTAGTATAGTGACAGGAACCCTATACTGTAAAAACAGTCTTTTGGATGAGACGTAAAACCGAGGTCCTGACTCTCTGTGGTCAATAAAAATCCCAGGACACTTATCGTAAAAGAGTAGGGGTATAACCCCGGTGTCCTGGTGAAATTCCCCCATTGGCTCTTCTCTATCAGGGCCCCCTAATAATCCCCATCTCTGAACTGTCTACATCACTCTCCTCTCCTCTTCACCAATAGCTGGTGTGTGGTGGGCGTTCTGGCGCACTATGGCTGCCATCGCATCATCCAAGTGGATGCTACACACTGGTGGTGGTTGAGGAGCCCCACAACATACTATGAAAAGCGTTATATAAATGTAAGGAATTCTTCTTCTTATTACTTCTGATTCACATTCTGCTAGCGTGAATGGTCCCACATGGATACTCTTACTCACAATCTGCTCATACTGAACATCCTTTCAACACGTTGTACTGTCTGACTGTACTCTTTATACAACTGTATTTGAGACTTGGGTTATCTTTTTGAGTCTGTTTCCTCTCAAAGTTACTTCCCTATGCCTTCTAAGGGAGTTTTTCCTTGCCATTGTTGCCCAGGGTTTGACATTCTTGATGTGCAAATAAACCTCTGTGATATTTATGTTCATCAAGTGTGAAGCAAGACTGACATCTGGTACTTACTCATTAAATAAGACATTGTGTTGTGGGCACATGCCAAGCGTCTTGCGTATACTGTCCATGTCCTTGCGAATGTCGAAGCCGTTAACGTAAGCCGTGCCGGATGTCGGGGCGAACAGGCCGGTCAGAATGGACCTGAAGACAGCATTGCAAACACACTAAATCCAGAGCTACGTTAAGTAATTACATGATAATTTTCCAACGGAAATTGTGAGTTTTGAAAACATTCAGTAAGGACAGATAATGGACAGGCTTCACAATAGGTGTTACATACAGTGGTCAATTAGTTGAGTTTAATGATATATGATATACATAATACATCATATTTTCTAATGAATTATTCAGTCATTCATTTATTCATTCGTGCTCAGGAACCACTTTATCCAGAGCTTTAAGCAAATAAGTCATGTAAACCACAGCAACCGCAGTAGCCTTGACCAAGATAAGGCAGTTATTAAAGATGAATAAATGAATGAACATATGAGTAAACAACAAATGACACCAGCCATGATGTCCAATTGTCCAAGTGTCCAATACACTCCTGTGTTAAGCAGCATTCCCATTCTTTGTCCTGCGAGCCTCATATCTGTCCCCCAACACCCCCTGCACAAGCTCCACCCTAACCCCCAACAATTTCATGACCCTTTGCTTTTGCTTTGTCTCCAGACAATGTTAGACATAAATATGCAGTCTAATATAGAGGTAAGCCTGAGTGTATGTTCCATGACTCACATAGTGGTGGTTTTTCCAGCACCATTGTGTCCTAAGAATGATGTGATCTGGTCCTGGTAGAAGTCCAGACTGAGTTTGTCCACAGCCAATTTCTTTCCAGTCTTATACACCTTCACCAGGTTCCGTATAGATACACCTGCCTTCAGGTTAGAAGGAGGCTTTTCCAGGTAACCTGTAATACACACACACACACACACAGATCCGCAGTATTAATTTAATCATCTCTTTAATGACTGCTTTATCCTAGTCAGCAGCATCTGGAGCCTATCCTTGGCACATACCCTCTGGATGGGACTCCCATCCATATTCACATACTCATTCACCATTAGGGGCAATTTATAGTGACTAATCCACTCACCAACACAGCATATAAATGATGCATACTGTATATTTGAGTATGATCCTGTGTGTATACAGTATGTGTGTATGTGTACCATTCTGCTGCTCCAGTGCATCAAGAGGATCCGGGTCTACATCCACACCAGCTGGTGTCCCACACCAATACAAGGAGGTTAATGGGAAATACCAAGGCCTGGGAATTCCATACTGCCCTGGGATTTTGGAAATAAAGAGCATTAGAGTCACGTCTCGTGGCCTCACAGTCTCCACTTGGGCATCTGCTGCGATCGCTCAGCCTCCATGATCACTTTTACGCTGACAATACCAAAATCTACATTCACTCAAAATCTGGTGAAAACCCTAATGTTTGTTTTCCTTCTGATTGTATTTCTGAGATAAAAACATGGATGAATGATAATTTTCTGTGCCTGAATAGCAGTAAAACTGAAGTTATGCTTATAGGTTCCTGTCATCAATTTCTCAAAGCTGGTCCACTGTCTTTATTTGTTGATGGCTCTGTTCTAGAGACTCGAAGTAAGATGAGGAACCTTGGAGTCATTTTGATACCAGTCTTACATTTGATTCTTTTGTTCAGAGCGTCCTTTTTTTCACCTCAGAATTACAGCAAGACTGCGCTCTATGCTAAACTTCTCTGTAGATGAAATACTGATTAACTCATACGTTGTCTCTCAGATAGATCACTGCAAAGCCCTTTTAGCCAGAGTGTCTAAATCTACACTCAATAAACTGCAATATGTACAAAACTCTGCCGCCAGGATCCTGACTGGGACCAGGAAATGCAGTGATATTACTGCTGATCTGGAGTCCTTGCACTGGCTCCCAGTCAGGTTCCATGTCGATTTTAAAATGATGATGCTGACATATAAGGCATTACACGGCTTGGCTCATCAAAATCTATCTGCTTTATTAATCTCTTACACCCCAAATCGCAGACTGCGCTCCTCACAGTGTAATCTGTTAACTGTTCCACAAAGACACTTAAAATCTATGGGTGACAGGGCTTTTTCCATCTCTGCTCCTTCCCTTTGGAACTCTCTTCCTCTTGAACTTGGAAAGCTCAGACCTTTGGCATTTTTAAAGCTCAACTCAACAATTCATTTTTTGAACTTGCATTTGATTGCTGATCTCTACTTTTATTATTATTATTATTATTATTATTATTATTATTATTATTTTGTAATTTTAAAAAAATCTGTGTACTGCTTATTTTGTGTACAGCACTTTGAGAAGCTGCTTTTAAAGGCGCTCTATAAATAAAGTTTATTATTATTATTATTGATAGAATGATGTCATCAGTCTCTAGTAAAGGTGTGTTCACCTGGGAAGACATTCTCGATGTACCAGGTGAGTATCCAGTAGAACAGACTGTCAATCAGCATCATGATGATAGAGACAAGGAAGGTGTAAGGGTCATCATCCTGAGAGCTGACCATGATGTTCTTCCACTGGATACCAATGCCCTGCTCCTCATATCGTGCAAAATTCTCACAGCCATAGCCAAACGCCACACACGACAGCAAGCTCTGCACGCACACACCCACACACACACACACACACACACACACATTAATCCAATTAAACAAATGAGACAAATATTATTATACTTTGTCATTTATTTGTTGAGGAAAATGATCCAATATTATGTATCTGTGAGTGGAAAAAGTATGTGAACCTTTGCTTTCAGTATCTGGTGTGACCCCCTTGCACAGCAATAAATGCAACTAAACATATCCGGTAACTGTTGATCAGTCCTGCACATCGGCTTGGAGGAATTTTAGCCCGTTCCTCAGTACAGAACAGCTTCAACTCTGGGATGTTGGTGGGTTTCATCACATGAACTGCTTGCTTCAGGACTTTCCACAACATTTCTATTGGATTAAGGTCAGGACTTTGACTTGGCCATTCCAAAACATTAACTTTATTCTTCTTTGGTTGAATGACGTGTGTGCTTAGTGTCGTTGTCCTGCTGCATGACCCACTTAATTTTGAATTCACAGACAGATGTCCTGCCATTTTCCTTTAGAATTCGCTGGTATAATTCAGAATTCATTGTTCCATCAATGATGGCACGTAATCATGGCCCAGATGCAGAAAAACAGGCCCAAAACCATGATACTACCACCAGCATGATTCACAAATGGAATAATGTTCTTATACTGGAATGCAGTGCTCATTTAAACCAAAAAGTTCTATATTGGTCTCATCTGTCCACAAAACATTTTTCCAATAGCCTTCTGATATGATCGTTAGCAAATTGCAGATGGGCAGCAATGGCTTTCTCCTTGCAACCCTGCCCTGCACACCACTGTTGTTCGGTGTTCTCCTAATGGTGGACTCATGAACATTAGCCAATGTGAGAAAGGCCTTTAGTTGCTTTAGAAGTTACCCTGGGTTCCTTTGTGACCTCATGGACTATTACATGTCTTGCTCTTAGAGTGATCTTTGCTGGTCAAACACTCCTGGGGAGGGTAACAATGGTCTTGGATTTCCTCCATTTGTATACAATCTGTCTGACTCTGGAGAGTAGGAGTCCAAACTCTTTAGAGATGGTTTTGTAACCTTTTCCAGGCTGATGAGCATCAACAACTCTTTTTCTGCGGTCCTCAAAAATCTCTTTGCGTCATCGTACACGTCCACAAACATGTTGCTAGATCCCTGTTCTTTAAATAAAACAGGGTGCTCACTCACACCTGACTGTTATCCCATTGATTAAAAACACCTGGCTCTAATTTCACCTTCAAATTAACTGCTAATCCTAGAGGTTCATATACATCACATACTTTTGCCACTCACAGATATGTGATATTGGATCATTTTCCTCAAGAAATAAATGACCAATTGTCTTATTGGGTTCTCTTTGTCTACTTTTAGGCCTTGTGTGAAAATCTGATGATTTTTAGGTCATGGTTAAAGAAGAATAAAGTTAAAGTTTTGGAATAGCCAAGTCAAAGTCCTGACCTTAATCCAATAGAACTGCTGTGGATTGTTGTGCAAGGACCTGAAGCAAGCAGTTCCTGTGATGAAACCCACCAAAATCTGATGATGCTTTATGTCATATTTATGCAGATATATAGGAAATTCTAAAGGGTTCACAAACTTTCAAGCACCACCGTATATATGTATATTCTTGTTTGTGAACACCGAAAGTTGCATGAAGGGACCTGAATCTGCTTACCACAGGGCAAAAGCTTGATGATTGAATAAATTATCTCCAAGAGGACAGGTTTTCAATTATACTCTAGAATTTATTATACTCCAGAAAGTAGCAGACGACCATAAATACGCTGTTGTGATGATATCTTCCCTACTTGCAAATCATGGCATTGACACGTAAACTGCGCATGTTGTTGACGTATGTGTGTTATCTTGGTCTACATGACTCCACAAGGGCAAACACATATACAGTACATAGGAACATACATTAAACTACCTTCTACGTCTGCCCAACTGAACACACCTTTCTGAAAGATCCTTACGGCAACCTAGCACTCTAATTCTCAGACACACTCACTCACACACACACACACACACACACACACACACACACACACACACAGTGGGCAGGTGTGTAATTGTGTTTGGCATGCCAGCAGTGTGCCAAGCTCTCTCTGACACTCCCCAAGGAGATGTAGTCCCTTGACTGTCATTAATATAAATGTAAATTATTCTCCTCATCGGAATGCATTTTTGTGAATACCCTATCAAAACAATGACACTGCTGTGCCTTGCCCTTAACAGGAGTGCATTCTTTCTCCAGATATAAAGCACTCTTCTCTCAGACACAGATAAGAAAGAAGGACAGTATAAGAGAAATACAGTCTGGAAGCAATGCGATTTTGTGTAACTATTGATTCAGCACTCTTCTTAGAAGATGACTCCAGATTTGATAGATAATATGGATGCACTGACACTTGAAATGTGATATGTGTCGGTCATTTTTACTTAGCCTTTATGAACTTGTTTCTTTTTTTGTAGGCTTGATGGATGGTCTTGATATCTATCAACTAGGGGTGTAACACAAAGCCAATATCTATACTATATCTGTTTAATGCTCCAAATATCCATGTCTGTATCTTTATTCGGATTAAAACCTGAAGTGTGTGTGTGGCCCAAACCAGATCTCTACTATTATGCTCCTGGAAACAATGGAAAAGACTGAATAAAAGCAACAACAACAACAACAACAACAACAACAAAAACCCACCCAGAGGTAGAAATGCCATCAATGTCAGCATGGTCTAGGACTTCTACCTCTGACAGTAACTCAACCTCAGCTACATCACTTCATAATTGGTCTCAGCTAGAGACTGTTTTTATTATTGTGCTCACACACGTATTAGTTTTGTTTGTACATGTCTGCAAAATTGTCTAACAAATCGAAGTGATAAAATTGACAAAATAAAAACAAACTAGTAGCCTAATTCAAACCAATGTGATCCTCACCAGGCAGTTACCAAGGATGAAGGAGTCAACACTCTAAATGCAGCGCTGAATGTTCATATTAATAAATGTGGTCTTTATTTGTCCAGCAAGCTTCATATCTTACAGCTCATTCATGGTAAATGGTCTCCACTTATATAATGCTTTTTAAACCTTAGCTTTACACTGGTTCTCATTCACCCATTCACACACGCACACACACTCACACACCAACGGTAGAAAAAGAATTTCACTGTGCTGTAATGTATATGTGACCAACAAAGACCCATTATCATTATTAGTAGACATCTTGCTCTACCTGAACCATAGCCACCTGCTAATCAGTGTGGCAAGCTTTCAAAAAAACAAACAAAAAAAAACAAAACCCCACCTTGTATTCATATCTGTATTATCAAAACATATGATCTAAATAATGTATTCGTATGTGAGTTCATCCCTACTCTCAGAAGAATCATGAACTGCCTAGGGGCATTTATTTCCACAATAAATAAATAAATAAAAATGTCCCTTCATATTGAGTGCTTCTTTTCCTTTCTGTCCAAATCCTCCTAATGAAACACCAAACCATCTCCACTGAGGATATATTGATGCTAAAAACAACAAACACTCATTTTGTGTTATTTTTAACACAATCAATGTGTTATGATATTTAACACAGGCAGTGTTATAAGTTTTTTTTGTGTTATTTATGTGTTAAAATCTACACATAGTCTGATAGTGGATAGTGTTTTAGCTTAGTTACAAAGTTCTCATCTAAGAGAGCTTAAAAGATTATGTTAAAAGATCATGTTGTTCTTTTTTGTACTTGTTTTTCCACAGTATATATATATATATATATATATATATATATATATATATATATATATATGGACAGCCAATATATACAAAGCAAATGTTAAACATTTATATAGTGCTCATTTTGTTGATGAGAAATATTTTTCATTCTCCGATGAAATTGAAAAAGATTGCTAAATAATAATTGTGATCAGGCTTCCAAATCAAACTGTAAAATGTTTAGCTCTTTCATGCACAGCGATATTAATCTTTTTCTCAATTCAAAAACCTTACATGAACCTTACATTTAAAAGTATTTACCAATCTAGAAGATCCAGGAGGCAAGACTGTCCTTACGGTAGCTTTGAAGGCTGCATGAAAGGTTTTCAAAATTCAAACCCTAGCTATAATAGATAAAATGGTTAGCATTAGTACGCACTAACTGTTTAGAATCATACATACTGTACAGTCCCCTCTGAAAGTATTGGAACGGCAAGGCCGATTCTTTTGTTTTTGCTATGCACTGAAGACATTTGGGCTTGAGATCAAAAGATGAACATGAGACAGTAAATCAGAATTTCAGCTTTCATTTCCTGATATTTACATCTGGATGTGTTAAACAAACTGGCACCCTGTCCAGGGTGTACCCCGCCTTGTGCCCGATGCTCCCTGGGATAGGCTCCAGATTCCCCGTGACCCTGAAAAGGAGTAAGCGGTAGAAGATGGATGGATGGATGGTGTTAAACAACTTAGAACATGGCACCTTTGGTTTGAACCCGCCCATTTTTCAAATTCTGAAAATTATTGGAACTTGTGATTAACAAGTGTTTCTTGTTGCCCAGGTGTGTCTTGTTAGGGTGTTTAAACAATTAATAGCTCTAAATGTCTACTCATGGTCTGAGCCCTGGGTTTCACTTGTGAAGACTGCATTTGTTTTTAAAAAGGATAAACCTATATGAAGACCACAGAGCTGTCTATGGGAGAAAAGCACAGCATTTTGAAGGCTAGATGTGGCCTTGCTGTTCCAATACTTTCAGAGGGGACTGTAAGTACAGTATGTGAGTTGAGACAGCATTTGTTGTTAGTTTGTTTAGTCAGTTGCAGACATTGTAATGGTGCTATACAGCCCCCACTCTTTAAGTTGGGATTGCACCATGCAGATGCGTATCATTAATTTCTGAGAATGTGTACATGCAATGCTCCAAATGATCACAATAATTCCTTAATAATTAATTCCTTAGGATTATATAGCGGAGTCAAAGCGCTTTACATTGTATGGGGGGAATCTCCACAACCACCACTAGTGTGTAGCATTCATCTTGATGATACGACAGCAGCCATAGTGCACCAGAAAGCCCACCATACACCAGCTATTAGTGGAGAGGAGAGTGATGTAACCAATTCAGGGATGGAGATTATTAGGGGGCCATGATAGAGAAGTGCCAATGTGGGAATTTTGATGGAATTTCGGGGATTTTTAATGAACACAGAGAGTCAGGACCTCATCCGAATGTCTCATCCGAAAGACGGTGCTGTTTTTACAGTATAGTGTCCCCGTCACTATGCTGGCCCATTAGGACCCACATGCAGTCTACATGGTGAGCGCCCCCTGCTGGCCTCACTAATACCACTTCCAGCAGCAGCCTTAGTTTTTCACAGGAGGTCTTCTATCCAGGTACTGGCCAGGCTCAACCCTGCTTATCTTCAGTGGGAAACCAGACAAGAGCTGCAGGGTGATATGGCTGCTAAATACCACACTTTTTGAGTAAATCCTCCTGTGAACGATTTACAAATAAATTCTCTTTGTATCAAGCTTAATAAATGAGGCTGATAATGTGGCAGCCATCTTGTGTACATGTACGCAAAGTGAAAAAGCAAGTCTAATCCAAACTTTGGTGTGCATAGTGTTGATTCGTAAACAGCTTAATTGCCGTTCATTAGAAACATATCCTACACAATGATCTACTCACAGAATTTTAGCTTGCTAACTCTTAAAATATTTCCCTGACACTCTGATAAACGCAGCTAGCCCATCTGTTTAGCAGAAACCCATTAATGTTAGCATGCTAGCTAAAACCCACACCAGAGTACAAAAAGTACACAAATACACAAATTAGGTGAACAGAGAACGTTTGAAATTCAAAAATACAGAGAAACTCACCGAAAGAACACTGTTAATCACTACCGGCTAACGTGAGATCTCTAGATCGACGAAATCTCCGCTGGGTAACAATGATTTTCCAAAGATAAAATGTAAATAAATTCATACGAATGAAATAAGTGATTTAAACCTGACAGTGTAAGCCATATATAGAACTGCAATAACTCATCACCAATTATACAATTTGAAGATCTTTTGAGATTTACATCAGTGTAAATATAAACAAACTCACTTAGGATTTTTGCGAACTAACTGGATTTTCATGAATGCCACACTTCTTGAGTAAATTCTCCTGTGAACGATTTACAAATACATTTCTTCGTATCAAAATTGATAAATGAGGCTGATTGTTAAATTTTTCATGTATCTTCTGGCACTTCTTATAATTCTTACTGCCTTTCATTGTTCCTTGCTTCCTTGTTCTCTCTCTATCTCTCTACACACACACACACACACACACACACACACACACACATAGTTGTGACACATGCCTAGAGTGATGTGGACAGTGTATTTTTTTCTTTTATTCAGAGACACAATGACTCACTCACTGACGCTTCCTGTCAAAAAAAGAAGGTGCCATTAACACAGAGAGCTGGAGGCGGAGTCACATAACTGTCCTTCCCAATCTCTCCCTCTCTCTCTCTCTCTCTCTCTCTCTCTCTCTCTCTCTCTCACAAACACACACACACACACACACACACACACACAGGCAGGCACATGCACAGGCACATGCACATAGAGACAGAGTGAGTGGGATGCGCCATTTCTGACCAATGAAAACAAAGGCATATACCATACAATTAACACACACACACACACACACACACACACACACACACACACACACACACCCTGCAGCTATGGGCTGAAATACACACAGCATCATTAGACAACACAGCGATAAATCTGCACAGCCATAACGAGGGTGATGTGTCAGTCTTAATCCGACACAATGAGAATCTTCCGACTGCACCGAGCCCACACACACACGCACACACACACACTCACACACACACACACACACCGTGTTTTCTCTGTCTGCAGGCATGCAGTGATGAAGATTAAAATGCTCGTTTCCTCCTCCCTCTATCTAAAGGACACTCCACAGGATGAATAAGCAGGACGTGAGCTAAAGGTCACTTGGATGAGGCGAATCGAGAGTGAAGCCACTACGCACCATTTATTACTGCTCTCCACCTCAAAGGCCAAAGCACCCGCCTATTACTCTTGATTTGGCGCAATAGCCGCTAGGCTGACCATGCGTGGAAAACACACTATGTCTCACACTCTCCTGTGTTCCACCCACGTTTTCATTGCATGAGACAAAGCACTTAGGTCTGCCTTTTCATTCTCATTCTGAATGTGAAGCTTTTCTCACTAGAAATGTGTGTAACAAAAATGTTTTGATTTTGAGCATTCTTATGTCACCCGTAACATTAAAACCATTGACATGTGACGTGAATAAAATGGATTATTTCGTTACACTGGCACCTGTCAGTGGGTGGAATATATTAGATAGCAAGTGAACAGTCAGTTCTTGAAGTTGATGTGTTGGAAGAAGGAAAAATGGGCAAGCGTAAGGATCTGAGCAACTTTAACCAGGGCTAAATTGGACACTTGGCCTGCAAATTCCCCAGATCTCAATCCGATTGAGCATCTATGAGATGTGCTGGACAAACAAGTCCGATCCACCTTGCACCTTGCCATGATTCGGTCGTCTGAGACAAATGTTGAGAATCCTAAAAGATTCCTATAATCCTAGACCAAAATCTGTAGTCTTTGATCGGTGGTTTGACGTATTCCTGACAGCCGATTAATGGCCGTAGTGATAAAATTATTCCTCCAATTAAATTCTAGCAGTTTTAGTTTACAACAAAAAGCTTTAAATCTAAAAGCAACAATTATTACAGCCATATAAATATAGTTGAGTTCAAAACGTAAGTGTAGCTTCCACTTTCTGAGTCAAAATGTAAAAAAAATAAAATAAAAAAAGGCCCAATAGTATTTGAAAAAGAAATCCAAGTAATCAATATCATTAGACAGACACAAGGCAAAATCAGCAGAAAATAGTTTCGCCATGACTCTGTTGGTTTTTTGAAAAACGAAACAAACAAAAAAACTCAGTGTATGACATCATGGCATCGTGTGTCTTTAGTCTGCATTTTCTATCCCCTGACTTTTCCCCCTCAAAGACAAGTGCTACTATTTAAAGGTAGTCTCGGCATTACTGAAAAACCATGAAAAAAAATCTACACACTGGCAACTTGCATAATCCAGCTCTGAATACATGTAACTTTCCCTGCATAAATATTTCTCTGCAAAAGTACATTTCTTTGATTTGTCTATTTTGTCCTAAGATTATCCAAACCTTTGTGGTCTACTATAGCTGTCTAGAATGATCAACCTAGCTAATTTTAATTATGTCTACCTTCCTCTATAGTTAAGCAGTCCATCCAGGATTTCACGATTTTGCGATTGCAGAAATTAACGCAAAATCAAGCAAACTCTGCAATATTTGGAGGAACTTGCAATTTTTGTAAATGACCACATATGTTCCACAGATTTGGGCCAAGACGTGTCATGTTACGACATCACAACATGCGGTCAGTTAAGGCCCTCTTCTATTCATGTGCATCGAACATGAGTACAGCTAAAAAGTCTAATTTACCAACAAACATCACTACGAAAGAGAGCGCAAAAAAATTTCATGCAAGTAGTTTTCCACAAAAAAGCCAAAAGAAATTAAGCATTTTTTGCTGCGACAATCACAAAAAAAAAAAAAAACAAAACAAAACAAAACAAAAAAACTCAGTGGAATCCTGTATGGACTGGTTAAGTTTAACTTTTGAACTTTTATCTAGCTAGCTACCTATGTTTAGCTATATTTGCCTTCCTATTTGGTTTATCTTCTGTTTAACTTTTGAACTATTAGCTACGTAGCTACGATTTTTTCCTCGTTTTAAAGGTATTGCTATCTGAGTGAAGCAACAGAAATGTAAATAATAGCAGAATGCACCTAGTATTTTATGATAACATAATCGTTAAAGACAAAATAGAGATGACTTTTTACATACTGTATGAATGCAGGATACATACTTCTATCACATTATTAATCGAGTTATTACCATAGCAACAACACCAGTGATAGTGGTAGGATTAATGAACACAATAACACATAGACTCACCGTGGCGAGCTTGGCTCGGAAGGTCATGACGTCTCTCCAGGCGTAACAGAGCACATGGGGCAGGTAGAGAAGGAAGTAGATAAGTCCACCACAGGCGGCAGCCAGATTTGCTCGTGAGAAAAAGACACTGATGAAGAAGCACTGCATGACTGTGGCTATGCAGAACACCAGCAGAAACACGAAGATCACTGACGGGTCGCTATATCTCAGAACCTTCCCATACTATAGATAGAGAGACAGATATACAAGAAATACAAGAACGACATACTGTATGTACATTCACAAATATGCTTTTATACAGAAGTTGAATGCATGAAGGACATGAAGGCCAGGGTCGAGACCTGAGAACCTCCCAAGACGAACAAATTAGAATAATCCATGTTGGAGAAGGTGTGTTGCTGCTCATGAAAAGTGTGTGCTTCTTCAGCCCACGTCAGCCGACACATAAACGATAAGGCTTTCTTAGCATGTCACAATTAGAAAAGAGACGCAACAACATGCCACCGTGGACTCACAAGCGAAACACACAAAAGCAGCTGATTGCTAATGCGTGGGGCGCTGAGAAATGACACGCCGATGAGAATGTGAAAAGGGGGGCGAGCAAGGGGGTTTTGATTAAAAAGACTCATTTGAGATGATTAGACAAGACCTTGGCATTGTGGCTGTGTGTGTGAACAGCTTGTGAGAGTACATCTGAAGCTGAGAATTATCAGCGGGTCATGGAGCCACGGCTCTCGTATGCTTGCGCCTGCTGCTTCAGATGATTAACCTCCACATTACAGAGCCACACAACCACCTTCCAACACTGGAGCTGTGCTGCTGCGGGCCTTCCGGCAAACTGACCCCAAAACACCTGGCCCCTCCGAAGGTCAGCGTGCTTCAAAAGAGCTGCGGCTGAACCATCTGACCCTGGAACAGGTGTTAGATTTAGCCTGTTGGGAAAACTTAACCCTCAGAATTTTGTTTGCAATGCTAATACGCTACATTGCTGTGGCTAATAACAATCAAAAAAGAACTCTGCCTTACTTTCCAATTGAATTCTTCTTGTTAGACTTTTTTTTTTCCAGAACACAGTGAGTTGTTTTGCATCGCAGATCTCCAGTGTTGTCAAAATGGCTGCCATTAAATCACAGAATTACCACTAAATCACCTTGAGGATGGCTGTGAGAAGGAGTGCGCTGATACAGAGAGGGATGAAGCTGCTGATGCTCCAGCTCAGCCAGTACATGTTGCTCTTCAGACCCATCATTCGAACCGTCTCCTTTAGACGAGCCTCTTTTTCCTGCACCACCCCCTTCACTATGAGTGCTACCGAGTAGATCCATGCTAATGTCATGTACATGGGCAGGGAGCGTGATAATGAGCGTAGGAACCTATACACACAGAAATCCATAGATACATGGTAATCATCCATGCTAATATGCATGTACAATGGGCACAGTGAACTACATGCACAGAAATCCATACACAGAGTTCCAACTTGTGCTAACACTTGCTCACTAAGAGTTTCAGCCAATGCTAATGTTGTTTTTTTATGTGCCTGCGTCCGACAATAATAGCCAGGCTATTATTAATCTGAAAGGTCTATGGACGTTCTTTTAGTCTAGGATAAGGATAATTCTACCTATCTTTCCAGCTTGCGCTAATAGTAATTCCTGTAAGATTTCTAATTCCAGTCAAGGGTTGTTAACTCAATGTGACCATATATATACAGGTACAATCAAAATGATTCAACCCCCATTGCAAATCAGGTTTATTATCAAAATTTTCAGACTTTCAGCTGTTTGAAATGAACAAATCAAACAAAAGCAATTGAAATAGTTCGACACAATGAATGCTTCAAGGAGTTTCCCCAAATTCAACTGCAAATGCAACTTATAATGATTTCTCCAGTCTCAAAATTATTAAACCCCTTCATGGTAAGCATCTTTAATACTTAGTAGAGCACCATTTTGCTGTTATAACCTGCTGCAAGAGAGATGCATAGCCAGACACCAGCTTCTGGCAGTGTTCCTGGGGAATCTTAGCTCGTTCCTCATGAGCAATGGCCTCCAGTTCAGTAATATTCTTGGATTTGCGTGCTGCAGCCACCTTCTTCAAATCCCACCAGAGATTTTCAGTCAGGTGATTATTATGGCCCTGTAGAATCTTCCAGGACTTCTTTTACAATCAAGCCTTGGTGGAATTTAAGGTATGCTGAAAGTCTGTAAATTTTGACAATAAACCTGATTTGCAATAGGGGTTGAATAATATTTAATCGCAAGTGTATATATTAATATTAATGGAATAATTCAACATTAATAGACTAGGCATTTACTGTATACACATATGCCCAAAATAACAGAAGTACACAGTTGAACTGAATACAAAGTTTAAGCACTGTAGCATCAGATTCCCCATCAGATTATTTCCTATTAACAAATGTCTTACAGCAGATTATTATTATTATCACTTATTTTTTTTATTATTTTTTTTATGTTAATAAGCACAAAAACACCAATGTTTGTAAGAAAAATACACAGAACGGTATGAAGTTGAGAGTCTGGGGCTAGTATCTTTCAGCCCAGACTGTAGATTCAATCATGTCAGGTGATTACACAGAGTGAAACAGCCCCAAGATTTGATCTCCATTTGGACATAATATAGAGTAATTGAGAAGGCACATGCATTTTATCATCCTTTCCCTCCAAAATGCCTTTGGAGAAATTAAAGAGTAAATAGACTAAGCACAGGTTGTCGAATCGAAGTATAAATTACATAAAAGGACCGATAACAGAAGCATAAGTTGAGTTACAATTTTTCTATTTATGTTGTTTGGTATTCAGAACATTATAAAGAAGATGAGATCTCGTAATAAAATACACTGCTCTGCCCTAATAGTTTCAGTGACAATTTTTTTTTTTTTTTTTTTTTTTTAGCCCTTCCATCTAATATCACCAGTGGTGAAAGAGATGGGTTTTCATTCGAGATTCAAATGACAAAAGGTGAATTGAACTGAACAATCTCAGAACCTTGTTGCTAAAAGCTGTACCACCCATGGAGGTCATTCTGAAAGTAAGGACCTTGAGGAGTGTCCTCTCAGTGGGGTGCATGAGAAGATTTATTTGTGAAGAAGCTCAGCCAGGTAGTTTGTGACAAAGCTTTGTAGGCAAGGCAGAGAATCTCTTCTGTTGTTCACTTCAAACAGCTTAATGTTGATTGAATACGGTAATACAATATAAAAACATGGGTATTTGTTAAACAGACATGTACACTCAGCAGCCACCTTGAACCCTGAGAAGGACACCTTCTCATTCATGCAATTCTCCAGCCAATCATGTGGCAGCAGTGCAATGCATCAAATAATGCAGAAACAGTACAGGTCAAGGGCTTCAGCTGAAGATTGGAAAAATACAGCCTCGGATTCGTTTTCCCGGATGACATAAGCTGTTGTAGCCCATCCACCTTGAGGTTGTGCATTCTGAGATGTTTTTCTGCACAGCACAGTTGTAAAGAGTGATTATTTGAGTCAGCCATTCTCCTATCTGATCAACAAGGCATTTCCTCCTACAGTACTACTGCTCACTGGATGTTTTTTGTTTGTCGCACCATTTTGTGTAAACTCTAGAGCAGTGGTCACCAAACCTCTTCCTTGAGATCTACCTTCCTGAAGGTTTCACCTCCAACCTGCTTTAACTGATCAAGAACTTCTTAAGGCTTCTTAAGATGATTAGATGGTCAGCTGGACACGATTTTGGTAAAGTCTTCAGGAAGGTTGATCTCCAGGAGCAGGCTTGGTGACTGATGTTACAGTTTTCCCCATTCTGATGTGTGATGAAAACATGAACTAAAACCCTTGACCTGTATCTGCATGATGTTCTGCATTGCGCTGGTGCCACATGTTTGGCTGATTGCATGAATGAGCAGGTGTTCCTAATAAAGAAGTAGATGAGTGTAAAGTCAAAGTACACATACACCATTGAATACATGCAAGGAGTGAATGTACTGCAGTATAACACCATCACTTCTCCCAAGATAACATTAACACACTTCAAATCAGCATGAAATTCTCATTTAGAGCTAGTTCATAATAACCACACACACACACACACACACACACACACACACACACACACACACACCCCGCTTAAGAGGCAGCACACTAACTCAATTTAGTCTGATTAACGTTAATAAACGGCTGATTGGCTGGCTAGGCCATCATACTGATGGGCGCATTATCATTCCTCCCACTGCTGCAATATGAATGATATTTACTACAGCTTTCTCCAATTAAATTGCGCAGAATTGATTTAGCCATCTAAACGAGTGAACCGTCTCTTTATTCTATTCCAGTAGCATTACAGAGGCCTTCAATTTGACTCCTAATAATTCATTAAACCGTTCTTTTAATGAAAGAGAGGAATGAGGATGCCCTCTGCGGAGGAGAATGAAATAGTGCCACTATGTCAGACTGTAAAGAGATCTGTTCTCATATACAGTCTGGATGACTCGAGGCATTTGGGGAAACAACAGAATAATGTGACCCTAGCTGTTAGAGAGCTCTATCTTCTGTAGACGTTAAATGAGACACAAAAAATCCCCAAAATGAGTGCGATTTTTATGGCAGATGCTGTATATGCTCAACAAAAAGGGCCCCTTATGGGTAATGGGTTGTCTGGGAAGGTGGAGCTTATCACAAATCACTGTTCACCTTGTTAATACCATGCACCCTCAATTAACATAATTACACAATTCAGGAATCAAAGTTCAAGGTCTGATTTTTTTTCTAAATTCTTGCAATTCCGCATTTAAATTTCCGTAATTATTTCCTCCGACAGCAAGAGTGACAAACCCACAAAGCACAGCCACTTCATGAATGGAGGACCACTCAACCTGAACACTTAATACTTTCCCCAGTGATATTAAAAAGTGGGGTTTTTTTCCTCAGCGCTCTCAAACAATGCAAATGTGCTGGGTTTCATTTAGCCTCCATTGCGCAAGGAATTGATTAGATTTTTTATTGTTATTCAGCAAGGCGTGAGCCATCAGGCTGAAATACTAGAGCATACTCTAGCTCCATTTTTAGAACTAGCATACATGCTCTGTGGGTAATGCTGATTAACCGACTGATTAACTGATTCTTTGATTGATAAACGATTCGGTTTGATTTTTGATTGATTGACTCTCATCAATGGCGACACTGACCTTCAGCATTATGCTAATCAGCGCGCATGGCATCGTTAGCAGAACTATGTTTTCTGTGAACCAGGAGAACCAGAGTGCACCATTTCTCACGCCCACCACTCGGAGAATCTCCTTCAGCCGCAGCTCCTTCTCCAGGACCAGCCCTTTGATGGTCTGGCACACTGAGTACATGTAGGACAGCACCAGGAACATCGGCAGGATGGTGGCAATGGACGACACAAAGCTGTGAGAGGCATCAGACCAGTCAGAGGTCATGTAACACATCCATGCTATGGATCCTTATTGGCGTTTGCAAGGCTACATGTTTTGTTTCATTCCTGCTGAATTATTTGTACCCTTTGAGTCACATGTACAGATTAACGCCACTGCCTCTCTTCCTGTACGTTATATTTAATTCGTTTGGAGATGCAGAACCCTTCAAATATCCACATAAAAACTGCCCCCTAAATTCAGACCACAGAGTACAAGCAGAGTTGATCACTGCAAACCATTTTCTCACCCAAAACTCTATCTTTATGCCATAGGTGTGTCATTGGAGCAAGTGTTTTTTTGTTTCTTTCTTTCTTTCTTTCTTTTTAATTTTAAGGTGGAAAGGAGTGGGCAGGCCACATTCATTAACATTTGAGCATATTGGGTGCAGTATAACACCTTTAGGGAGTTCATTAATTCATTCTAAGTAAATGTTTTATCGTGGTTAGCGTTGCTCTGATTTAAAGGACTAGTCTGTTTATATTTTAGGAAATTAGAAAATATTGTAAGGAGGTACAAATTAAAATAACCACTGCAGGAATCTAAAGACAGATATGTATAATATCCTGGAATGTAGAAGACTTTCTGCAGGTATTAATTTTCACAAGAAGCTCTGAACCACCAGCCACAAAACCTGTTTATACTAAACATGCCAATGATGTTCATAGCCAGAAGGTTCCATTTAAGCAACACATTTCTGCAGTTGTCTTTGCAGTGATGCTGCAATTTGTGGCTCGCTTGGTGGAAGGTCTTATTTCCTGCAACTGACAGCTTGTTTTGGAGTGTAGTCCGTCAGTTCTGAAAGCTGACAACAACAAGTAGCGACTAAACTAAAACCATTGGATTTTTCTTTTTTCCCCCATGCATATATCCTTCCATCCATCCATCCATTTTCCATATTGCTTATCCTACACAGGGTCATGTAGGATACACCCTGGATGGGGTGCCAAACCATCGCAGGGCACAATCACATACACATTCACACACACATTCACACACTATGGACAATTTGGAAATGCCAATCAGCCTACAACACATGTGTTGGACGGGAGGAGGAAACCAGAGTACCCAGAGGAAATCCCCAAATCCCCAAAGGAGAACATGCAAACTCCCTCATGCATCCTTATCCTGGCAAAATTAGAACATTTCCAGTCTATTTTTTAAAACTATTATTTCCCTTATTATTCTTAATGGTATTTAACTGCATTTGGACTGAAAGTACCTGAATTGAACCAGTCAACAAACTTCTGTTTCTGTAGTGTTAACAGCTATTTAGTTTGGTGGTGATGGTAAATGGTCTGCATTTTTATAGCGCCTTTTAACCTTAGTGGTTCTACAAAGCACATTACATTGTTTCTCATTCACCCATTCACACACCAAGGGGCTAGCCTGCCATCCAGAGCTGAACTTGGGGTTCAGTGTCTTGCCCAAGGACACTTTGGCATGTGGAGGGGCTGAGGATCAAACCACCAACCCTGCAATTAGTAGACAACCCGCTCTACCACCTGAGTCACAGCCTCACCAACAAGAAATTTCAAGACATTGAAAGACATCTAGGGCGCACGGTGGCTTAGTGGTTAGCATGTTCGCCTCACACCTCCAGGGTCGGGGGTTCGATTCCCACCGTAGTCCTGTGTATGTGGAGATTGCATGTTCTCCCTGTGCTGCAGGGGTTTCCTCCGGGTTTGCTCCCCCAGTCAAAAGACATGCATGGTAGGCTGATTGGCATGTCCAAAGTGTTCTGTGTGTGAATGTGTATGTGATTGTGCCCTGTGATGGATTGGCACCCTGTCCAGGGTGTACCCCGCCCCGATACTCCCTGGGATAGGCTCCAGGTTTCCCCGTGACCCTGAAAAGGATAAGCGGTATAGAAGATGGGCCTTGTGCCCGGTGCTCCCTGGGATTGGCTCCAGGTTCCCCCACAACCCTGAAGAAGGAGTAAGTGGTAGAAGATGGATGAAAGATATCTTGAGATGCTTTTCTGCCCAGCACAGCTGTAATGAGTGGGTATTTACGTTACTGTAGATTTCAGTTCAAACGCGTTTGTCCATTTTTCACTGAACTCTCTCATCGTTTCTGCACACAGAACTGATGCTCAATTTGATGTTTTTTTGCTTTTCTGCATAAACTCTAGAGACTGTTGTGTGTGAAAATCTCAGGAGAACAGCAGTTTCAGAAAAACTCAATCCAGCCCATCTGGTACTAACAACCATGCCATGGAAAACATCACTGAGATCACATTTATTCCCCATTTGGATGTTCTATATGAACGTTATCTACAGCACTTGACTTGTATCTGCATGGTTTTATGCACTGCACTTCTGCATGATTGGCTGATAAGTGCATGAATGAGCAGGTGTACATGAGTTAATATAATGATACCCCAAATCGTGTCTAATATAGTTTTCAGGGAAGATTATTCGGTAATAAGTTTGTAGTCCTCTGGATAACCTTTTGTGTTTAATGTAGTTCTGCAAAATCCTGAAAGTGTTACTGAAATTATAAGACTTGATACTTGTGTTGCTTTAAATTTAAACACAGCAATAGAGACTGTGGAAAGAGCTGATAATAGAGCCGGACTATAGATAAGGTACAATGTGTGGTATTGATTCCGACATCATTGCTTAATGCTGAGATCTCTCTCTCTCTCTCTCTCTCTCTCAAACACACACAGATGATTGTAAAGAGTCTGAAATAATCTCTCCTATGTATTTAATTAGAGCAGGAGTTTCTTTATGGATCAGAAGACAGCAATCCTTTCATATAGCCTTCATTCCCTGTCCATCTCTCTCTCTCTCTCGCACACACACACAAACACACACACACACACACACACACACAGCCCATATCTCCAGCAGTCCATATTTCTCTGTCAGCGTGATGTATGGTTTGATGCAGTTAGGATACAATAACACTAGATTAATAAACCTTCATAAGGCCACTGAAATGTCAGGTTGAAATCTGTGCTATATCCTGTGTAACAAAGTGCTGTCTTGGCACAATTAGCCGTCTGTGCGGATATATAACACACTCACTGTTTGACAGCCGATACTGTCTGTAAATAAAGTAGAATGAAACCCCAGCACACACACACACACATACACACACACACACACCCTTCCCACACACACACTTTTGCATCTTTGTATCTTTCTTTGTCGATTTCTCCGCATCTTATACTCGTTCTCAGTCTGCGAGCTCACTTTGAAGTGCGATTTGTTATGTGAGACTGAAGCATCACCATTACAGCACACCACGGTTCTTTAAAAAGACACTCAATTACTGATGGAGAGAGAAAGGAGAGGCAGCAGAAAGACAGGATACACAGAGGTGTAGGGCTAGTCCTTGGGGAACATAAAAGACAGTTAAATATTATAGCTCACACACGCGTTAATTGTAGATTAGCACGAGTCCTGTGGGACGGAGAGAGAAAACTATTTAAGAGATGAGAGGAACTTATTACCAAGTACTTATCCACCCTTAATACAGCTCTACACACACACACACACACACACACACACACACACACACACAGATAAGGCATGTACATGTTTTTAAGACTATTAGGCCAGATTTTTGGTCCTCTTTCATTTGTTGGTATCATTTTTGCATTTATTTTACATTGAGTAAAAAACAATAATAAACAGTTGAAATCATAGAGACTAAATATTAGGAACATCTCAAATGACTCATATGTGAAATAGATCTCACCAGCCTTGATTTGCCCTACTCTGAGATCAGGTAAGGTTTCACTTTGTTGAAATAATTGCAGCATGCCCAGAATAACCCTAGTTTGGCAGAATACGTGGTGTAGTAACACTGTTACTCTGTTTCAGTCTGGACACGGCTTCTGCTGCCATGGCGATACTGATATTTACCTCTGTATCGATGAAGAGAGAACTGAAGATCCAAGGTAATTGAGGTTATCCAATCCCTTTAGGATTTCATGATTTTGCGATCGCAGAAAACGAACGCAAAATCAAGCAAACTGTGCAATATTCGGAAGAGCAGATTTTCCGAAAGTTCGGGCCAAGACATGTCATGTGACATCATCACAACACACATTCAGCCAACGCTTTCTTCGAGTCACATGCGTTGAACATGAGAACAGCTAAAAGGTCTCATTTAGCAACAAACATCATTGCTAAAGACTGTGCGAAACAATTTTGTGAAATTTTTTGAATTTCGCCAATTCAAGTAGTTAAACAAGCACAAAAACTCTGCAAATTGCATTGCTGATTTTGAAAAACAGCTGGAACAAAATCAAGCATTTTCGGCCACAAAAATCACAAAAAAAAATTCTGTGAAATCCTTTAGAGACTGGTTATCGACTACTTCCAGGTTTTGTGTGCTCCCCATTCAGATTATGCAAATCACAGTTTTGCTGCTTTTTATTAGTTAGAGGTAAAGCTGTAATGTATACTGTAGCTGTTTCAATGTAAGTGATCACAGGATCTAACTTGTTTGCAGATGTTTCACAACATTAAACGTAGCTTAAACCCTTTCTTGTACACTGTAACACCGAATAAGTTCATTTAACTAAAAAAAATTGAGGAAACTAATTACCTCAAAATTTTTAAGTTGATAAATCAATTTCCTAAAGCCAAATACACTTAAATATAACACAAATTTTAGCTCAAACTTGTCATATTTAAATGTATTTGGCTTAGAGAAATTGATTTATCAACTTAAAAATTTTGGGGTAATTAGTTTCCTTAAATTTTTTTGAGTTAAATGAACTTATCCGGTTTTACAGTGTAGTACATTGGCATTCAAAATCGACTTATTGGACATTTTCAATTTCAGTGTAAACAAATGAAATATTATATCACCGCAAGTCTGTTATAAGATGAGTCAGGACACGGTTGGGTTTCTGTGTGTAGAGTATCATGACTGTGTTTAGCTGCTGGTGAGCAGGGTGATGGGAAATGAGAGCGGTGTGAGCCCCCTGCTGGACAAACAACTCACACCTCTCCGCAATAAAAAACGTTTTATTCTATTCGTTAGCAAATTGATGTTGTGTAGGAAGAATAAAACACTTCAGGATGTGCTGTTCTCGGATCTTCAGCTTAGAGCTGCCTCAACCATCCTGCCATTGATTATTTTCCCTATAAAAGCATGCCCTTTTTTCCCTTACTTATATACGCATTTTCTCTAAACATACAGAATTTGAAGTTTTTGTGTTATATTGTGAAAATTTTGGTGTGAAATGCTATTGTTTTACACCAGTTCTATGTTTTTGCTAAAAAGTAGTCAAGCATGTGCCTGCAAGGTGTCACACGCTTCTGCACCCTAAAACTTTCCAAAAATAATCTTTAGGAATCCTATTTATTATTCACAAGCCAAGCGAGCAGATGCTGGTCTGGTCCAGCGAGACCCGACTTTCATCTGAATAAACCACACCTTAAGAAACAAAAGAACATTACACAGACTTATTGTAGGAGGATGAGGATAAAGTGCATTCATTTCGAACTCATCATCCCTCGGATGTGGCATGTCACATAGCGAATGCTTTCTGACGGGCAGGAAAAGCAATGAGACACCCAAGTGTCTTAAATTACATTTGAATTTCAGATGAGGCATTTTCTCGGCAACACTACATGTTTACACATGGAATGACAGAGAACACAATTCCAATTTTACTCTCTCTCTCTCTCTCTCTCTCTCTCTCTCTCTCTCTCTTGTTTCTTCTTTGTATATAATTTATGAGGGAAATGGCTGTTTGGGAGCATTAATAATTGATGCTGGCCGGCTGTGTCCACTGGGAAAAGAAGGGAAAATGGCTAAGGGAGCCGGAGGATTGCTAGGTTTTATGCTCTCTATTCATCTCTTTTGATATCTCTGGTTCCCGTTCTGTCACACACACAGGATAAACGTGGCCTTGTTGTTGTGCAGTGGCAACTAAATGAAGTCAGAGAACTCAGAGGAAGAAGGGATTTGTTCTTCATTACCTGTCCATCATTACTGTCTTGCTCTCCTGCACTGTCTCTGGGGAGACTGGAAGTGCTTAAAAGAAAAGGCAGAACAACTAAAATGGCCGTCAATGGCAATGTTACTAAAGATCATTCAAAGATACGAATTGTGTAGAAGGATTGGCAAGGAGAAATGCATTTCGGCCTGTAAAATAATGCATGAACATGAAAACATTCGCCTCTGTGTAATGGACTCAGGGCCCAGTGGAACGCCCTCTCAGCAGGCTCGATTGATCTCCGTATGAGATCATTTAACACTGTCATGTCAATGTTCGAATTTAAAGATCACTAGGATATAACGTGAGATGAGCACTGTGCTAGAAGTGGGATACTTTTGCAGACAATGGGGTGCAATGCAATGGTGTTTTCTGTTTCTGTATCTGTTTAGTGCTCCAAATATCCATATCTGAATTTGGATTTAAAACTTGAGGTGGGTGTGGTCTAAACTGGACGATTTTTGTTGTTGTTTATTAGTATGAACTAGAGATTATGTGTGGGGCTGTTATTGTTTTTGCCTTCCTGCAATAGCTTCTAAGTTTCTAATGAGTTTTATTGGTTATATAGTAACAAAATTGTAGCCTAATTAAAACATGATCTTGACCAGGCAGTGACTAAGGAATAAATGAATTAAATGCTGTCTTGTTTGCTGTCTTTGTTTGTCCCATGAGCTTCAAATCTGACCACATGCTGTCGCTAGTACGAAGTAAAAACTTCCCACTAGTGCAATTTTTATTTGCGGCCCGTGGGATCCATCCCGAAAAACACCTCCAATCTCAAAAAGATGCCCTGTGAACCTTTCTGGCAAGCTTAGTAGAAAAAAACCAAACAAGCAACCGAACATGAATAAAGTGCCTCTTATCTGTATTTATATCTGTTTAGAACACATTATTCGTGTATTCTGAATATTGTATTTGTACTCGGTTACATTCCTTGTAGGCGAGCAACAATGGCCATTAATAATAGTACGTATGTCAGAACAAAATTTGTTTACATTTATGTTTACTAATTTGCCGGATGCTTTTATCCAAAGCAACTTAGAATTAAGACGGAACACAACTGAGCCGTTAAGCCGTGCTGGGATTTGTACTCGCAACCTAATGATCGATCAGTAGCCCAAAGCTACTTAACTGCTGATTCAGCTCTGTAACCACCAAAATATTTGAAGTCTTTCTGTAGTAAATCTGCGGTCAGGCTTACTCTATATTCAGAACCAGCCTGAATTTTAATTAGCAGGAGATAAATGGCAACGCTTTGGATAATAAAGCTGTGCGGACAAACAATATATAAAAGCCAACAGGTGCAGGATTGGGTTTTTTTTTTTTTTTTTTTTTGTAAACATGGACAGAAATTCAAGCCTGAGGGAGAAATAAGTTGAGGGAGAAATAGCCTGTATCAGCCAGCATTTTTCTTGCACCATCAGAATTAATTCAGTTACGTTTATTAATTCCAAGGGACTTATTATTGGCATTTTTTAAAATGTTTAACATTCAATTTATTGCATTAAAGATGACACACACACAAATATTAAAGAGCCCAGCTTCAGAGAAGGTTCCTCTGACTGCACGTTTCCCAGTGGACAAAATTTCCGAGTCTGTTTTTTAGACTTTTTGTCTCATAATGTAAATACGGGATGTTGATTGCCGGAATCACAGCAGTCTCGGGTTTTTATTTGCTATATCGTTAATGTATAGAGAAATGGATGAGAAAAAAGGAGGGAACATGACTCATTTTATTCCTGTGAATTTCAGCAAACAATTTTAAACAGAAGAACTGGTTACCCTTTACAATAATCCAATGCCATTCAGTGATGTGTATGTTCACTGCTGCATATGGCAAATTATATATACAATTTGAAATGATGCACTTTTACTTCATATTCTTTCATTCATATAGAGTTTGTGTATGCATGTTTGATTTATTTCACCCCTATGTGTTAATTAATACATTAACTAACAAACATGTACTAACATGTACTTAAGGTGATATTTAATTGGCTATTTGCTAAACATTTCTCACTTATTGCTAGCTGAAAACAAGGATTACAAAGCCACTATTCCCTTCCCAAGTTGGTGTAAACCATTAATACACATCAGTGCATCTGGAGCCATTCATTCATTCATTCATTCATACATTCTCTTCAGAGCTATGAGATAATTTAGAGTTTATTTACCTACTGGCATGTTTTTGGGAGGTGGGAGGAAACCGGAGAACACAGAGGACACCCATGAGAGAACATAAGGAGAACATGAAAAACTCCACAGAGACAGGAACCCAAGCTCAGATTTCATTAATATATCAATTTAAATCTTTTTTTTTTTTTTTTGGTGAGGTAGAATCAAGTCCAAGAATATGTGTCATGCTCAAAGATCCAGCAGTGAGTTTCTATGACTCACAATAATCTGGTCATACCTTATCGGTTCACAGCTGCTTTGTTTGAGGTATTAAGTGACTCATGACAGCTTCACTCAGACCACATGGAGGTTGCAAATCAGACACCACTCTTTCCAATATGGAAATGAATGACGCAGATGCATTCAATGCATAATTGAAGAAGGCGTCATTGAGGACAAGTCGCATCTCAACCTTCTTTTGATCCACCAGAAGCAAATGATCACTTTAAGATGAAACACACTTGAGCTTTACCAAATTCAGTAGAGCCATTCTTAAGAAACTGTTGCTTCAAAAGGCCAGGGGCGAAAAGGCATGGTGTGAGATCTATAAAACATGATTTCTGAGTCCCTCTGTGCTATGGTTTAATCAATAAAGACATTATCACTGGTGCCAGATGCAATGTGATCCTGCACTAATGTCTTCATTGAGATTGCCGTCTCCAAGCAAACTAGATGGACCAAACTATGAGGGATTATAATAATCACTGTTTAAAACAATTGGTAAATTCACACAGAAAAAAAAAAAAGTCATATTTCAAAGTTTTTCAAAGAAACAGCTATATGGTAGTAAAATTATCTTACAAATCAACCACTAGCTTTTAAATTAACTATCTAAAAATGATCAATGAAATTAGTACAGTACATATATTAATAAGACTGTCAAATAGTTTTTTTCTGGTTTTGTTTGTTTGTTAAATGCTATTAAAAAGGCACATTTTTGTATTCTGAGGAATAATTTAGAATGTATCTTTAATGTTGTATGAGCACGTAGCGCTGGAACATTGTTGCTGTTTGTTTGGATTTTTAGGGGTCCAAGCACCTAATGCACACTATAAGGACGATTTTATTTATTTGATAACACGGTAAGGAAAAACAAAACCTTTTCTCTTCTCAAATCTGCTGTCTTTAATTAGTTTCACTCTTCTTGTAAAAATCATGTATAATTCATAAAATGGTGATTTATAACAGTGTTATACTAAAATAATTTATGTAAAATAACATTTTTTTTGTGTGAAATAACGCATTTTTGTTGTTTTTACTACAATACATTTTCCAGAAAGGAAAATTACTGTAATATTTCACGGTTTATCTACGTCACTTGATCACAATGTAAATATTTTACATTGCTGATCAGTTTTGAGTATTTTTACAGGATATTTTTAACAATATATAGGGAAAAAAAAACTGATGAAAATAGCTTTACTGATCTCATCTCATCATCGATAAGCAGTGAGAGGGTTATTTTTTCTTTTCAATGTTTTCCCCACATTTTATAAATATGCATTAAACAGCACACTTTAATATAAACTATTGACATTTATATATGACTAGTGCCTAGGGAATGTAATGGCCAACAGAATGAAAGAGAGAGAGAGAGAGAGAGAGAGAGAGAGAGAGAGAGAGATTCAGTTCCAGTGGGAAATTTGTCCCTGTTTAGAATGTGTGAGCAAAATGCCTGAGTACAATAGGCTTTATTGAAGTAATAAGTCACACACCCACTCACATACCCTTAATGCCCCCCAACACGCACACACAACCAACCAAAATGTGTACTCACGCATCATCTACATAGCATGGATAAGGCATCTGCTGCACATAGACGCCCAGAGGTTGTCTGACGCCTGTGTGTGTCTGGATGATAGCACGGTCCAGCATGTCCTGCAGATACACAAAGCCTCCTCTCACATAGCGCAGGTCATTAAATGGGTTATCACGGGCCGACGGAGACCAGGACCTTTAATTAAGAGAACCAAACACACACATACACACACACACACATCAACAGGATGACATTGACTCTAATATCACAAACTAAAGGCTACACTTTTAGAAATAATGTTCCTTAAATGAATGGTTCTAATATCGTGGCTTCGATATGAGCTATCTGGGTTAAGTTAAGAAAGGAATGTCACTCTACTGTATGTTTATATGACATTAAAATCTTTATTCTGCTTTCTTCTTCTCCTCGCAACCTTAGTTGAAGGGGAAATCCTCTTTGTCAGGTTCTACATAGGACCTTCATGCATTCCCCGAAAAGTACAAGCTAGAGAATCTTAAGTGGAATTAAATCAAGTATATAAGTATAACAAGTGTCTTTTCTCATAAATCCTGAAGTTTTCATCATACAGGCCCCTCTAAAACTGTTGGCACGGCAAGGCCAATTCATATGTTTGTGTGATACACCAAAGACATTTGGGTTTGAGAGCAATGGATGGATACGAGACGAGTTTAGGATTTCAGCTTTTTTTTTTTAACGATTTCCAGGTATTTTCATCTAGATGTGTTAAACAACATAAATCATAGAACCTTTTATATCAAACCACCCAATTTGTAGGTGAGAAAAAGTATAGGAACAGATAAGTCCATCCATCCATCCATCCATCCATCTTCAACCGCTTACTCCTTTTCAGGGTCACAGGGAAACTGGAGCCTATCCCATTGAGCATCAAGCACAAGGCGGGATACACCCTAGACGAGATGACAATCCATTGCACGGCACAATCACACACCCATTCATACACTACAGACACTTTGGACATATCAATCAGCCTACCATGCATGTCTTTGGACTGGGAGAGGAAACCCCCGCAGCACGGGGAGGACATCTGGGCAGCAAGAAACATCACATGTTCTAATATTTTCGATCACTTGAAAAAATAGGTGGGTTCAAACAAAAGGTGCCATGTTCTAAGTTGTTTAACACATCTAGATGTAAATATGAGGAAATGATTGTTAAAATTCTGATCTGTCATCTCATATTCATCTTTTGATCTCAAACTCAAATGTCTTTCATGTACAGTGAAAACATTAGAATTGACCTTGCCATTCCAATACATTCAGAGGGGACTGTATTTCGTCATATAATCATGCAACTGTGTGCTCTGACGAGTGGAAAAGGATCAGACTGTCCTTGCATATGTCAAAACAAAGAAGGTGTTCTGAGCAGCACATTTTTCGAGGTTGATGGCAAAAGGACTTCAGCTGTGATTATACTGTATACTAAGAATTTCAACAATTTAAATGGAATCGTTCCAATTCCAAATTATACAATGAAATATTTTTTCTTGGAATTCTGTCAAAGAATTACACGGGTAGGGGTATGAAAATCAAATAAAAATTTGACATGGTAATTACTTATGTTCTGAATTATGTCACTGTAAAACTGGATAGTTCATTTAACTCAAAAAATTTGAGGCAACTATTTACCTCAAAAATTTTTTAAGTTGATAAATCAATTTCTTTAAGTCAAATACACTTACATATAACAAAATTTTAACTCAAACTTGTTATATTTAAGTGTATTTGGCTTAAAGAAATTGATTTATCAACTTAAAAATTTTGAGGTGATTAGTTTCCTCAAATTTTTTGAGTTAAATGAACTTATCCGGTTTTACAGTGTGTGTTAGCAAACATACAGCAAAGTTGAAGCTTTAACTCTCACTGTTACAAAGTGTTCACTGCAAAAATGGCATCTTAGCAACTGGAAATACCTTAAATATGGTCAAATGTATCTAGTATGTCCTATTATAAGATTACAATAAACCAAATATAAGTTTTTCAACCTATTTCTAGTCATTTTCACTCATTTCAAGCTTGAAATAGTATTGGTCTATTTATTTATACTAGACAGAAGCAAAATGATCTGCAAATAGGATAAAAGAATAAGAAAATATAAAGCTTGAAATTAGTAATAATGTCTAGAAATATGTTTAATAATGTGTTATATTCTTATTAAAGGAAATGCTAGAGTTTGACTATATTCAACATTTTTTTTTTTTAATTTGCACTGTTGACACTGGAGACTCCTTCCATAAATTCCAAATAAAAATCTCCTGACAGAAAATGTCATCGTATCAACAGTTATTCAAACTTTGTAACATTGGAAGTGGTTGCTATAGAAACGATAACGCATTAGAATGAGTGGATTCATATAAAACACCTTCTGACTAATCAGAGCTGAGAATTCAAAAGCAGTGTGGTCTAATTTTGTTTAATGTATTATTACATAGATAGCAAATCTGAATTTTTTCATCTATGGTGTAGATATGGTGGCTTATATAGAGTCATGAATACTCATATGTATATTAACATAGCATTAACATTAATATATGTCCTGTATATTAATTTTGCATTGATTATAAAAATACCGTTATTGTGCTATAAAACACTGAATGGTCTCACGCTATAGTACCTCAGCAAACTTTTGTTTTTTTATGATCTGCCACGCCTACTTCGATCAGAAGGTGCAGGCTGTTTGTTGGTACCTCAAATAGTGAAGGCTACAGCAGGGGGCAGAGCTTTCTCTTACAAGGCACCACAGTTATGGAACAGCCTTCCAATTAGGGTTTGGCACACACATAGTCTCAATGTTTAAGACTATGTTGAAAATGTATTTGTTTAGTGGAGCCTTTTGTGAATAGTTTTTTTTTTTTCTTAGGTTAAGGAGCAGCTCTAGAGGGTTCACAGGCATAGGGTGTTGTAGTGGGATGTTTGGATGCTGTTGCCCCCCCGCCAACTCTCATGCATTTATTCAGGTTTGTTGGTGGAGTGGCTGGCCGCTTTATGTCCCAGGGAGCCCTCATGTCTGTGTTACCTTCTAGCTCTCCCTTTTAGTTATGCTGTCATAATTAGTTTTGCCAGAGTCCTTGCATGCACTCTGCACACAAAGTACATTGTCCATAACCATTACATGCTAATTAACATACCTGACAATCTCTCTCTCTCACTCTCTCTCTCTCTCTCTCTCTCTCTCTCTCTCTCTCTCTCTCTCACTCTCTCACAACACATGCTATTCCTGAAATACAGTGATCCTGAACTCTTCTGTTCTCTGAACCTGCCTGATCAAATCCTGATGCCCTACTTCTGATTGGAGTTCTCATTAATTGGAAATCACTCATTGTTGCTGAGGATGATCCTCGAACAGGTATGCTATGATGGCCTAGAAGTACAATTGCTATGATAGCTTTAGGGCAGCAATTGCCATGAACAGTTCTGCACTCAAGTCTCCATCAGTGAACAGTTAATAACTTCAAAAAGATTTGTTGGTACAAGACTTCCTGGTTACACAATTGCACTTTTTGGCTATGTAGTACACAGTTATAGAAGGGAATTATTTATAATTGAACTATGCATTGTCACCCAGACGAGGACGGGTTGCCTTTTTGAATCTAGTTCCTCTCAAGGTTTCTTCCTCATATCGTCTCAGGGAGTTTTCCCTTGCCACCGAAGCCTCTGGCTTGCTCATTTGGGATAAATTCATACATTTAAAATGTATATCCTAACTGATATATTTATGTAAAGCTGCTTTGCAACAATGTCCATTGTTAAAAACGTTGTACAAATAAAAATGGAATTGAATTGAATTGAAATTGCACACAGGTATTACTAATCTATATGAATGTGAAAGCATTTTTTTATGAAAGCATAGATTTCCCCTATCTCGAGATATTTTTATTTTCCACTAAAGACTGAAGTTTCCTGAAAGTAGCAGAACAAATAATCTGTCTTTGTCACATGAGACCGACAGTCACTGCACACACCTGTCTTTAATCTTATCCGTCCTCTCGGTTTCCTCAACATCCATGCGGATCTTATATCTGATGAGTGATGGGCTGCCAGCATCCAGGTCTGTAAAAACCACTCCAGCCCAAAACTTCTCCTGATCTAGAAGCTTGAGGGCTTGCTCCACCAACACTCTCTCACTGGCCACGGCCTCAAACTTGTCCAGATTGAAACACTGCAACACAGACACACACACACACACACACACACACACACACACACACAAAGTGATCACACACGGACCCTACAGAAGCAAAACAGCATAATGGAGTGGTGAAATCACATGTTCAGGTTTGGAAAGAGAGAATAGCAGATGAAGTAGATAAATGGTTATATAGATAGACCGAGCAAAAGAATGATTTGTAGGTGTGTGATCCAGTCTCTCATCTATTTGCAGCTTCTATTCAGTTTCTCTTTCTTTAAGCTCTAATGAGCCATCATGGGTGATAGGCCAAGGCCAGAGTACTGCAGAATGTCTAACCAATATCAGACAGAACATGGCAAAACTGACATATACACACTGAAGCAGCAGGCTATCAGCTTCAATAAGGCCCCATAGCAGCATGTAGGAAGTACTGCACCACTCACATTAGCTACTTCTCCTGCACTCAGTGGAGTCCTGGTTAGCAGAAGGCAAGAAAATGCGAATAGATTTTTGCTTATATAGAGAGTCAATTTGAGATTCAGAATCAGAATTGCTTTTTTCACCAAATATATCAACTACAGAATTCTTGATACTTTTTCAAAAAAAAAAAAAAAAAAAGATGTATGAAATAAACATTGTGCTTAACTATTAAAAATTTCACTTTAGAAAATATTATACTTTTGTACTAAAATACATAAAATATTTTTTATTTATTTTTGCAATTTATAATGCATTCTTCAAAAAACAAATAAACAAACAAATAAATAAATATTAATATGATCACAATAATAATAATAATAATAATAATAATAATAATAATAATAATAATAATATGTTACTACTAATAAATAAATAAATAAATAAATAAATAAATAAATAAATAAAAGTTATATCTACAAGTGTCTCCAACCTTTAGACATGACACGAAGAGGCTCAGTGCTGTTATTCAGTAAACATTAATTGTCAGGATGCCAAAAAAATTTAAAAGCAGTGTTGTTCAGGGGAAAATGATTTAGATTAGATTTAGTTTTAATCTTAGTTTCTTGGTTCTAAAAAAAAAAAATACATACCATATTCAATTCATGTTTTAGTCATATATTTATTGCCATATTTACTTTAAAAAAAAAAACAAACAAAAAAAAAAACAGGCAATTTTAACATCAGTTAACTAAACTGGAATAAAAATGTAAAACTGCCAAATTAAAAGTCTTTACTACTTAAATTTCTGAATATACTCTTTCTATTCAATCATTTCTCAAGTTTTGATATTTTTTAACGGAATGCCATAAAAAAAATACACATAACATTACAATCATACCAAAGCCTTTCTCCTTCTCCTTTTTAATGTGTCTTAGCTAAATGAAAGTTCTGCAGTTGTTGAAACTTTCCTATAACTGTGATTGTATCTTAAACCTGCACTTGCTCCATAAAGAAGTGGGAGCGTTTAATAAAATTACTCCAGTGGGCAACATTATTACATGTACAGTATTGCTACAAGCAGCAATATGTATAGCAGGAATATAGTAGTAGTATTTTTCTCTAAACACAAAGCACAAAGAGAAAACTGCCAGTGCTTTACTTGTCCCTGCTATGAGTGGCACTGTTGCAATCAACTGTGTAAAAGGGCAGGGTCAAAGTATACCTGTACACTTAGTTATTGGGGCGTTCATTATGTCATTATTTGATGGGTGTTGTTGACAAAGGGTGCAGTTATGAGCATGGATTTACCATTATGTTATTTATAAACAATGTTGTTGTCAAACCTTTTTCATCTTAGGTTTCATCAACAAATGAACATGGAAATGCTTAAGAAAACTACAGAATTCCCATATCTTTAAGTTGCATATACAGTATAAACAAGACAATAACCTTGATGCAACCTATACACATATGGCATACACTCCTACATAACAAAACTCTAATGGAATATGAAAGGGAATTGAGTTATATAACATCCCAACTAAGTAGGCCTAGGCACATCCGTAAATATAAAATCCTGCATTGTCAGTCCTTATGCAAGTCATTTTCGCTGTAAGGTGGGACAGGAAATTACCCCACTACTCTTATCCATTATACTGCGTACCAGCTACAGCTGTCCTTTGCCAACAAATTTGGCTTCTCTATTCTAAATAAGCTGCAATGTGTGAATTCATAACCTTGTAGCACTGCCTTAAAGCACCATTTAATTAGTTCATTTTCAAAGTTTCTGTTTAGGTGGTCCTACTCAACTTATTTTGAATTCATTTATAAATTCATATATGCTATACTCAACTATTATTCCTAAAGATGGATATCCCCCCACTGTTATTGTTTAATTTAGTCTTCAACTCAGGCACAGATGATCTTATTTTAACAATAGTGTGATAGTTAAACAGTGGCAAGTAGCTCCTCTGAAGTTCTAGATTTTATCTGGAAGGTTGCTTTACTGTACTGCAATGTGCAATTAGGATCAATTAGACAATGTGCAATTGTAATCATGGTTCCAGTTGGACAGACAGAGCTGCTTTCAATGCAAAGTACTGTAACTATGAGAGGCAGAGCCTAGCAACATGAGAACATACAGGGCAAGAAAAAAAGACTGAGAAAGAAAGAGAGAGAGAGAGAGATTTAGAGAATGGCCTCAAGTCAGAAAGCAACATGGGAAACCACAAAGCATTGGCAAAAAATGTGTAATGTCATGACAACAAAGCAAAGGAGTGATACTAGTGATACTATACTTTAATGAGCTCAAACTTCCTGTTATGTATGAGGAAATAGTCTTTCCTTCTTATCCTACTTCCTGTACAGGCAGTTTCCTCTCTTAATTTATGTTCATTTTACTAATGTGTTTTCAATGGCAGTTGACTTTTGACTGTTTAAATAGATGGTATGCCATTTTTGGTACGGCACAGCAATCCATAAAAACTTCACCAATACTCAGCCGTGACAAAGTTCCTCCGCTCAATACGGCCATTAATTTAATCAGAAATATGAATTACCAGTACCATCAGTGGCGAAAATGCCATCCATCACAAGATGGAGAAAAATGCAGGAGAAAATGGAAAGAAATGAAAATGAGAGGCAAACATGATGGCGAGTGGAAAAGACATGGGTTGGGGGAATACAAAAATAAAAATGAGTATATTTACTTTGCTTCAGAATGCAAAGTGATTATACATCCAAACAGCATGCAGGATAGCATTTAGGGTTTGTGCATTTGTCTACACATTTATGAGAGTGTGACATTTATGTGAGGCTTCAGTTCAATTATGCGCTTTTCATTTCCACGTTATTTCATTTCCATTTAATGCAGCACCCAGGAGGTCTTTCGTGGTCCTATTTCAAGATACAGTTGCAATCAAAATTACTCAACCCCCATTGCAAATCAGGTTTATTGTGAAAATTTACAGACTTTCAGCTGTTTGTAATGAACAAATCAAACCAAAAACAATTGAAATAGTCCAACACAACGAATTCTGGTGGTTTCAAGTGGTTTCCCCAGATTTAACTCAAAATAATAATGACTTCTGCAGTTTCAGAATTATTCAACCCCTTCAAGGCAAGCATCTTTTATGCTTAGTAGAGCACCCTTTTGCTGTTATGACCTGCTGCAAATGAGATGCATGGCTTCTGGCAGTGTTCCTGAGGAATCTTAGCTCGTTCCTCATGAGCAATAGCCTCCAGTTCAGTAATATTCTTGGGTTTGTGTGCTGCACCCACCTTCTTCAAATCCCACCACAGATTTTCAATGGGGTTCAAGTCAGGAGACTGTGATGGCCCTGTAGAATTTTCCAGGACTTTTTCTGCAACCAAGCCTTGGTGGAATTTGAGGTATGCTTGGGATCATTGTGCTGTTGGAAGGTTCAATGACGCCCAAGCTTCAGCTTCCTCACAGACGACATGAGGTTTTCTCCTAGGATTTCCTGATACTTCACTGAATCCATCTTGCCTTCCACACGTTGCAGGTTCCAGTGCCAGAGGATGCAAAGCAACCCCAGAGCATCACCGAGCCACCACCATGCTTGACTGTGGATAGGGTGTTCGTTCTTCATTCTTCTTCCTCCACACATACTGCTGATCCATCGTGCCAAAAATGTCAAGTTTTATCCCAAAACTTCTGTAGCTTATCTATATGATTTTGCGCCGACTTTTCTTGTGCTTTTGGGTCAGAAGTGTACGTCTTGAAGTTCTGGCATGGAAACCTTCTGCATTTAGTATGCGCCACACTGTGCTCACTGAAAGTTCAGTGCCTGTTGCAGGTCTTTTGCAGTCACTCAAGGGCTTCTGTTTTACATATTTGTGCTGTTGTGAGGGATTCTATTCAGGGGGTTGACTAATTTTGAAACTGGAGAAATCATTATAAGTTGCATTTTCAGTTGAATTTGGGGAAACCACATGAAGCATTCGTTGTGTTGAACTATTTCAATTGCTTTGGTTTGATTTGTTGACTGCGAACAGCTGAAAGTCTGTAAATTTTGACAATAAATCTGATTTGCAGTGGGGGTTGAATAATTTTGATTGCAACTGTATAACTCTTAATGAATAGAATGCATATGACCATACATTTTATGAACATATATCATCTTGTTGATATGACAACCACTCATATTGATCAACACACATATTATCACATCTGAGTTTAGCTCCATTACTGCTCTTGGAGATCTACCATCCTCCTTCTTCAGTTCTATCAACTTCTAACATTTTTGCTCTAACCATGCTTTGAGAGATCCACCAACCTACTGTAAAGTGTTTAGCTCCTACCATTCTTTTGGAGACCTACTATACCACAATGCAAAATTTAGTATCTACCATGCTTCAGGATTTACCACTTGTCATGCTCATGAAGCCCTTCCACTATGCAGAGTTTAGCACCTACCATACTCATGGAGATCTGCCAACCTACAATGCTTAACTCCACATCTCTTCCTGGATATCCAGCACAGTGTATTGTTTGGCTTTATTCCTCTTCCTAAAGCTCCAAAACTGCCCCTGGAGATCTGCTACTTCATGGTGTTTAACTTCTGCTATGCTTATGGAAATCTACCACCCAGTGATGGTGAGCTCTGGCCTTACTCATAGAGATTTTTCCCCATGCAGATTCATCTCCAACCCAGTTCCAGGTGATCTATCGCCATGTTGTGTTTAGCTTCAACCCTGGTCCTAGAGATTTACCATCATGCAATGGTCAGTTCCAATCCTGATCGCTCTGCCAAAATTAACTCCAGCTCGGATCATGCAAATCTACCACCCACAGCTTTTTGATCCAACATTGCATTTAGAGATATAAAATTATGGAGCTTCTAGGAGATCCTGGAGCTCTACTAATTAGCAATGTTTAGATGTACTGTTCCTGGAGGTCTAATACCATGCACTGTTTAAGTCTCTTGGTCAGTGCTCTTGGACATTGAATATTTTGCAGAGATTAGATCCCGTCATGCTTCTGGAGATTGACTACAGTGCAGCTCCCAAATGCTTAGATGTTTTGACATTTATCTGCATGCAGTGCAGATGTTCTTTGAAGGATTAATAGGTCAAGATTTCTAAAGAGATCCTACTCTGAATCTTTTCTGAAAGGAAATGCCCAATTGTTAGATTCTACATAGATTATTTTAGATTTCTCTCAGAAGGATACACCAAAGATCCTTTTCATGGGCCAGATTTAACCCTTATAGCTCTAAACTTTGCAGTATAGTAGAAGTACATGTACATGCTTATGTAGAACAGAGGGTAGGTATGAACAAATGTAGAAAGACTCACCCCCATGACCTGCTTGATGAGTCTCGCAACCTGACTGGTGGTGTTGAAGACGTTTCTCCAGTCGAATGCCGGCATCCCTGCAGGCCGGTCCTTTTCATCACCATTGAACAGAAAATTAGCAATAAGTGCTGAAGACAATCCGTTTCCATTCAACTGCTGATCAAGAACTGCCAAAATGAGTGGGTTCTGCAGAAAAACCTTTAAGAAAACACAAAATATGCAAAGTGCTATTTAAGATATTCACCATATTGTGTTTAGATTACCCTGCAGGGCTTTTGCTCCAAAATTGTTCACGGAGATCTACAACCCAAAAGTAATTAGCTCCTACCACCAAGCACTATGTAGAATTTACCCTCAACCCTGCCCATGAGGATCTACCACCCTGTATAATTTAGCTCTCTGTCCTTATGCAGATGTTGGCTCCTACAGTACCATTCTCATGGAGATCTACCAACATGCAATGGATAGCTCCAAACCTCTCCTAAAAAAAATAATTTTCATTCATTCATATTTTAGCTCCAACCCTGCTCCTGGAGACCTGCCATGCCATGGGCTTTAACAAAAAAAAAAAATACTCCCAGTGGTCTAGAGCTCCAACCATGCTCCTAGAGATCTACCCCTCTCCAGTTCCAGCTCATGCAGATCTACCACCATCAGAGTTAGTAGCTCCAACCATACTCATGGAGAACAGACACACTGCCACGTTTAGCTTTCCAAAAGCTCGGCCATCATTTGTACAATTTGGTTCTGTTCAGCCACTCATCAAGAGCTGCTGATCAGCAGACCCTTTAAGGGGAAAAGATAGTGCAACGAAAGTAGCCTGTGAGAGTAAGTAATATGAAGCAATTTTTTTAAAAAAAATAATTGTTCCAAATGACAAGAAGAAATATATGGTTACTATGAAAAAGTAGAAGTCCTTCTCTTACTCACTAATCTAGCACCATTTGAGTGCTTTTATAATCTGTCTCTTACTTTCTTACATCCTTTCTCTCGCTTTGCCCTGCCTTTCTCTCCGCTCTATTATCAATTAGCCACATTAAGCTAGATGGCAGTGTTTCTCTTCAGCACAGGAAGAAATAAACAGAAATAATGCAGGTACTCGTTGGACACATAGACATCCCTGCAGACTCTCTCTCTCTCTCTCTCTCTCTCTCTCTCTCTCTCTCTCTCTCTCTCTCTCCCCCTCTCATTCTTTTTTGTACATTCTGTTTGCAGTTTTCTCTTTTATCAGTCCCTTTTATATTTGCTGCAAGGATACAGCTGGATTCCAAGCATTTCTCCCCTCACAAACACACAGATTTACTCATCCATATACACACTCACATACCTGAGAGCTCAGGTTTATAACATTACCGTTCCAGCTGCCCATGTATGACTTAATGAAAAGATGTGCTAATTTAAATGCAAATCCTTCTGCAGTTTCAAGTGTGTGTACGAGCAAGCTTGTGTTTAAGCGTATGTGTCTGAATAAGTATAGCCATGTAGAACAATGGCCCCCTTACCTAAGTGCTTTTCCTACACACAGGCATCGCAGAAACATAGAGGATTAGAATCACACAGGTGTTAAGAAGACACTCATTGTGTATTAACAGACAAACAGTGAAGCCAGCTTGGTTTGATTTGTGAAAACATGGAGGCATGCGTATGTGTCCAGTGAATACCTACATAGAAATAATTCATATGTATGCTATTTATTTCTTATGTAATATCATGTTGACATTCAGGTGCTAACAAGCAGAGCCATAAACACCTTAGTGAAAGCCCATAGCAACAAATACCATAGTCAATTCCTATACCTATAAGTCAGAGGTTTTGTTTTGTTTTGTTTTGTTTTGTTTTGTTTTGTTTTGTTTTTGTTTTTTTAAATGCTAACTAGTGGTTGGTTTGTTTTCAAATATCCTAAGCAAATCTCAAGTTCATGTCATTTTTTTTCATAAGTGGTTTCTGTGAAGTCTTCTAGGTGAAAAGACAAAATATACATTACTTTGTTGTATAATATACAGGCATTGAATGTAGAAGATTTGTAATCTATCTAGTATAGTTTTTTTATTTTTTTAACCATCAGTGTTGATATTAGCTGTATTGTTTTTTTTTTTTTTTTTGGAACTGATGTTAATCATTCTGTCAGTCATAGAAAAGACCATTAAATTGTACCAAGAAATCATTATACAACAATGTTTAGTGCAAGTTACTATTTAAAAAGACTTGGACGGATTATAGTTGCTACAATATTCTTAACAATATTCTTTATGTTATGTTATGTTACATTACTCTGTGTTATACTAGGTTGCACTATGTTACGTTATGCCGTGCTGTGTTACGTTACACCATGCCACATTATACTAAGTTATATTATGTTACATTACACTATACATTACGTTACTCTATATACTCTACATACATTAATGATAGGATGTATATAACATACAGTATACTATATATGGCCAAAAGTTTGTGTACACCCGACTAGCACATTTGCATGTGCTTTTTGAACATTTAGTCCATCTTTGCTGTTATAATATCCTCCACTATTCTGGGAAGATTTTACACTAGATTTTGGAAGGTGGCTGTGAGGATTTCCCCATTCATCCACAAGAGCATTAGTGAGGTCAGTCACTGATGACAGGCGAGGAGGCCTGGTGTGCAGTCGTCATTCCAGTTGATCCCAAAGGTGTTCATTGGGGTTGAGGTCAGGGCTCTGTGCAAGCCAGTCTAATTCTTTTACACCAACCTTGCCAAACCATGTCTTTATGGAGCTTGTTGTGTGCACAGGGGCATTGTCCTGCTGGAACATGTTTAGGCCCTATAGTGAATGGAAATTGTACAGTGCATCCGGAAAGTATTCACAGCGCTTCACTTTTTCTATATTTTGTTATGTTACAGCCTTATTCCAAAATGGATTAAATTCATTATTTTCCTCAAAATTCTACAAACAATACCCCATATTGACAACGTGAAAGAGGTTTGTTTGAAGTCTATGTACATTTATTAAAAAATATCAAACAAAAAAAGCACATGTACGTAAGTATTCACAACCTTTGCCATGACACTCAAAATTGCCATGACACTCAAAACAGGTGCATCCTGTTTCCACTGATCATCCTTGAGATGTTTCCACAGCTTGATTGGAGTCCACCTGTGGTAAATTCAGTTGATTGGACATGATTTAGAAAGGCACACACCTGTCTACATAAGGTCCCACAGTTATCAATGTATGTCAGAGCACAAACCAAGTCATGAAGTCCAAGGAATTGTCTGTAGACCTGCGAGACAGGATTGTATCCAGGCACAGATCTGGGGAAGGGTACAGAAACATTTCTGCAGCATTGAAGGTCCCAATGAGCACAGTGGCCTCCATCATCTGTAAATGGAAGAAGTTTGGAACCACCAGGACTCTTCCTAGAGCTGGCTGCCCGGCCAAACTGAGCGATCGGGGGAGAAGGGCTTTAGTCAGGGAGGTGACCAAAAACCCGATGGTCACTCTGACAGAGCTCCAGAGTATCTCTGTGGAGAGAGGAGAACCTTCCAGAAGAATAACCATCTCTGCAGCACTCCACCAATCAGGCCTTTATGGTAGAGAGGCCAGACGGAAGCCACGCCTCAGTAAAAGGCACATGACAGCCAGCCTAGAGTTTGCCAAACAGCACCTGAAGGACTCTCAGACCATGAGAAACAAAATTCTCTGGTCTGATGGCCTGAATGGCAAGCGTCATGTCTGGAGGAAACCAGGCACCAGTCATCACCTGGCCAATACCATCCCTACAGTGAAGCATGGTGGTGGCAGCATCATGCTGTGGACATGTTTTTCAGCGGCAGGAACTGGGAGACTAGTCAGGATCGAGGAAAAGATGAATGCAGCAATGCACAGAGACATCCTTGATGAAAACCTGCTCCAGAGCGCTCTGGACCTCAGACTGGGGTGAAGGTTCATCTTCCAACAGGACAATGACCCTAAGCACACAGCCAAGATAACAAAGGAGTGGCTACAGGACAACTCTGTGAATGTCCTTGAGTGGCCCAGCCAGAGCCCAGACTTGAACCCGATTGAATATCTCTGAGAGATCTGAAAATGGCTGTGCACTGATGCTCCCCATCCAACCTGATGGAGCTTGAGAGGTCCTGCAAAGAAGAATGGGAGAAACTGCCCAAAAATAGGTGTGCCAAGCTTGTAGCATCATACTCAAAAAGACTTGAGGCTGTAATTGGTGCCAAAGTACTTCAACAAAGTAGTGAGCAAAAGGTGTGAATACTTATGTACATGTGCTTTTGTTTTGTTTTTTATTTGTAATAAATTTGCAAAGATTTCAAACAAACTTCTTTCATGTTGTCATTATTGGGTATTGTTAGTAGAATTTTGAGGAAAATAATGAATTTAATCCATTTTGGAATAAGGCTGTAACATAACAAAATGTGGGAAAAGTGAAGCGCTGTGAGTACTTTCCGGATGCACTGTAGTTGTACAGTATACAAAGACATTCTATACAGTTGTGCTCTTCAAACTTTGTGGTGATAGTTTGGGGAGGAACAACATATTGGTGTGATGGTCAGTTGTGTACAGACTTTTGGTCATATAGTGTATATATCAGTTGAATTTTTATTCATTGTTTTTGATGCAATAAACCATGCATATCTACAATTCTAGATAAAAAGTAATGACTATTTTATTTACCAACAGCACTACTCATTTTTAATTTATGGGTCTATGTATTTAAAAGATACAACAATATTAAATAGTTTGGATATTAGATCTTTTATCATGTACAATTTTTGAGCTTCAAGCTACTCAACAGTGAAGGTGAAAGTCCTTTATGGGCTGTGCAATTACAGTATATACACACATTTGGCATGGCTTGATCTAAGGTCAACATTTTCTAGAAAATGTTCTTACATTTTAACTCCATTACTATATTAAGGTCATATGTTCCATTTAAAAGCTTCTAATAGGTGGTATTTTCTTTTCAAGAGAATTTCCTAGAAACTTTGGGCTTTGGGTCCTGGGTTCCTGGTTTTAAAGAATTAAGCTTAAATGCTTAATGCTAATCTCTTTTCATCCATTCATCCATTAAATTATTCATTATTCTTCTGTAACAGCAGAGAGGGGAAATATGCTTCTCTGAAATATCAAACACGGTTTCAATGGTGCAGGCTGAGCTACCTGTAGAAGGGACCCAAATAATTAAGGCACCATTGAGAAAGAGGGTGCGGAAGAAAGCTATTAACACTGAGCAAAATCTCTAAAGGCAAGAGAGAGAGGGGGAGTGTGTGAGAGAGAAGAATAATTAGAAGAAGAATTAAGACCGAGGGAATAGTCTTGCATGTGTCTCTAAAGGTTATGCTAAGGGTAATGAGTACTCTGGCAACAAGCACCACTGACTCACCATCTCCTCACTCAGGTGGAAGGATGGCAGTTTACATTCTCATCGCCATCCCATAATAACGCTGTAACTATGATATTAGTACTACAATGTATACACAGTCATGTGACTGACCAGGATTTTATATATATATATATATATATATATATATATATATATATATATATATATATATATATATATGTATATATATATATATATATATATATATATATATATATATATATATATATATATATATATATATATGTGTGTGTGTGTGTGTGTGTGTGTGTGTATATATATATATATATATATATATATATATATATATATATATATATACATACAGTGAGGGAAAAAAGTATTTGATCCCCTGCTGATTTTGTACGTTTGCCCACTGACAAAGAAATGATCAGTCTATAATTTTAATGGTAGTTGTATTTGAACAGTGAGAGACAGAATAACAACAAAAAAATCCAGAAAAACGCATGTCAAAAATTTTATATATTAATTTGCATTTTAATGAGGGAAAAAAGTATTTGACCCCCTCTCAATCAGAAAGATTTCTGGCTCCCAGGTGTCTTTTATACAGGTAACGAGCTGAGATTAGGAGCACACTCTTAAAGGGAGTGCTCCTAATATCAGTTTGTTACCTGTATAAAAGACACCTGTCCACAGAAGCAATAAATCAGTCATATTCCAAACTCTCCACCATGGCCAAGACCAAAGAGCTCTCCAAGGATGTCAGGGACAAGACTGTAGACCTACACAAGTCTGGAATGGGCTACAAGACCATTGCCAAGCAGCTTGGTGAGAAGGTGACAACAGTTGGTGCGATTATTCGCAAATGGAAGAAGCACAAAAGAACTGTCAATCTCCCTCGGCCTGGGGCTCCACGCAAGATCTCACCTCGTGGAGTTGCATGGATCATGTGAACAGTGAGGAATCAGCCCAGAACTACATGGGAGGATCTTGTCAATGATCTCAAGGCAGCTGGGACCATAGTCACCAAGAAAACAATTGGTAACACACTACGCCGTGAAGGACTGAAATCCTGCAGCGCGCGCAAGGTCCGCTGCTCAAGAAAACACATATACATGCCCGTCTGAAGTTTGCCAATGAACATCTGAATGATTGTGAGGACAACTGGGTGAAAGCGTTGAGGTCAGATGAGACCAAAATGGAGCTCTTTGGCATCAACTCAACTCGCCGTGTTTGGAGGAGGAGGAATGCTGCCTATGACCCCTGGAACACCATCCCCACCGTCAAACATGGAGGTGGAAACATTATGCTTTGGGGGTTTTTTCTCTGCTAAGGGGACAGGACAACTTCACCGCATCAAAGGGACGATGGACGGGGCCATGTACCGTCAAATCTTGGGTGAAAACCTCCTTCCCTCAGACAGGGCATTGAAAATGGGTCGTGGATGGATATTCCAGCATGACAATGACCCAAAACACACGGCCAAGGCAACAAAGGAGTGGCTCAAGAAGAAGCACATTAAGGTCCTGCAGTGACCTAGGCAGTCTCCAGACCTTAATCCCATAGAAAATCTGTGGAGAGAGCTGAAGGTTCGAGTTGCCAAACGTCAGCCTCGAAACCTTAATGATTTGGAGAAGATCTGCAAAGAGGAGTGGGACAAAATCCCTCCTGAGATGTGTGCAAACCTGGTGGCCATCTACAAGAAACGTCTGACCTCTGTGATTGCCAACAAGGGTTTTTAAACCAAGTACTAAGTCATGTTTTGCAGAGGGGTCAAATACATATTTCCCTCATTAAAATGCAAATCAATTTATAACATTTTTGATGTGTGTTTTTCTGGATTTTTTTGTTGTTATTCTGTCTCTCACTGTTCAAATAAATCTACCATTAAAGTTATAGACTGATCATTTCTTTGTCAGTGGGTAAACATACAAAATCAGCAGGGGATCAAATACTTTTTTCCCTCACTGTATATATATATAAACTAGTCAAAAATACAAAAAAAGATGCAGTGCTGTCAGAACTCGAAAATGCAAAGAAAATAAGTTCATATTCATTTTTAAACAACACAATACTAATGTTTTAACTTAGGAACAGTTCAGAAATCTATATTTGGTGAAATAACCCTCATTTTCAATTACAGCTTTCATGCGTCTTGGCATGCTCTCCACCAGTCTTTCACATTGATGTTGGGTGACTTTATGCCTAAGAATTCAAGCAGCTCGGCTTGTGACCACCCGTCTTCCTCTTGATCATATTCCAGAGGTTTTCAACGAGTTTCAGGTCTGGTTATTGGGCTGGCCATGACAGGGTCTTGATCTGGTGGTGCTCCATCCACACTTTGATTGACCTGGCTGTGAGGCATGGAGCATTGCCCGCTGGAAAAAACAATCCTCCGAGTTAGGGAACATTGTCAGATGCAGCAAGCAAGTTTTCTTCCGGGACAACCTTGTACGTGGCTTGATTCATGCGTCTTTCACAAAGACAATTCTGACCGTTTCCAGCCTTGCTGAAGCACCCCCAGATCATCACCAATTCTCCACCAAATTTCACAGTGGGTGTGAGACACTGTGCCTTGTAGGCCTCTCCAAGTCTCCGTCTAACCATTAGACGACCAGGTGTTGGGAAAAGCTGAAAATTGGACTCTTCAGAGAAAATGACCTTACTCCAGTCCTCTACGGTCCAGTCCTTATGGTCTTTTGCAAACCTCAGCCTGGCTCCTCTTTGCTTCTCATTGATGAAGGGCTTTTTCCTAGCTTTGCACGATTTCAGCCCTGCCCCTAGGAGGCATTTGCATTATAACTATGTCAGCCCGTCAAACTCCTTTAAAAAAATTGCACTGAAGTTTTATTTACTTTTGCATTTGAATGCATTTAAATAATATGAAGTCTACAATAATAACATTATGTTATGTTATGTTATTATTGTGCGATGTCTGAGAACAAACCTAATCTCTTGTGGATTTTGAAGCCCAATAACCTTTTAGGTGACAAAGTAGAACATGTCATTTTTAACATTTCGATGTGGATTTTTATTTTTTGCCTTCAAAGATGTAAATATTAGAAAACATATTTGAACAATGTATGCACTGTATTTAACTACTGTATAAGATTACAGTATATTATTAGTATATTAGACAATAATATGATGTAATTTTATCAGTAACTAAGTTTTATGCTGATTATACCTAGTTATAAATATATAACAAGACCTGCCTTTTGCTCAGAGCTTCTATAATAATATTCTGAAAGGTGTCAAATGTATAAAATAAAATGATGTATTATTTATTTTCTCTCAAAATCAGCTCAGTCTGAACAGGCAACAGTTAGTTGAGACTTCATAGTTCACGCATGCATTTAAAAATTCAGTCCAGGTGTAAATAGCATGACAAACATTTCATGCCATGTACATTTGCACTAATACAGTAAAGAGACATTCAGAATTTGACTAAGCAAGTACATTGTCCCAGTTAATGGACTGATTTATTATATAAACCCATTCAAAAGCTTTGGCGAACTCATCAGCACAAATATGCTAATAATATAATCCAGTCTAATATGATAATTAATTGTTACCTTACTATATGGCGGTGAATACATTAGCACCAATCTGTTAGCAAATGAAGCATATGGATATAATACACATTACAGCAGGTGCTACTGTAATACAGCATGGATATATATAATTAATGTAAGAGCTAAATAAATAAAGAGCAGTAAAGTGTGTGTGGTGAGTGTCTCTCACCCGGAGTGTGTTGATTTGCGTGCTGGTCTGGAAGAAGTTCCAGATCTTGTCCTCATTTTCAAGCCAAGTGTCAGCCAGTTCGCCGACTTTAGCCAGAGTGTTGAAAGTGTTGTTGGCCTGGACACACACATAAAGGACATGACCACAGGGACTAACCGAATGATCACACAAAGTCAAAATTGTCTCATGTATTATTCATGCAAAACATTTTTATCAGCCTTTATGATGGTTAATCCTTGTTGAACTAAGCTTTTATAAAAGTTTATGCAGGTTTATTTCAGCTGTCATGAGATCATACTTATAATGAACTACGAACATACGTATATCACGTCATAATACATTCAGAAGGTTTTGCACACACCTTTGAAAATACTTTACACTTTATAGCTATCTTATGCATCATGGAATATTAACATGATATAAAAAGTGTTCATGATACATGAAAAGACCAAAATGAAAGAAACGTTTCACCTTTATATCTTGTTTTTTTTTTCCTCTCAGTAAATTAATTATTATATCAGAGACATCAGGAAATCGTAATACAAACATTTTTATCATGTCTTGTCAAGAATTTAACTAAGAACCTGTCAGTGTGTCTACAGGCAGGATTTACTTGGTAATGGCGATGTAATGCATTATAAACACTTTTAATGCACTATAGCAATGTTGTGTGTGTGTGTATGTGTGTGTGTGTGTGTGTGTGTGTGTATGTATATATATATATATATATATATATATATATATATATATATATATATATATATATATATATATATATATATATAATCTTTTATGTCACAAATAATTGTAATTTTTTATAATATTTTATGAATGCATTATAACAGGTCATTATATTGTAAACTGGATATGGTCTTTATAGAAACAGTTATAGAGCTTATTTAGGTAGCATGTAAAAACAACAACAACAACAACAACAATAATAATAATAATAATAGTAATAATAAATAAATAAATAAATAATAACCATAATAACAACAAAATAATATACTACTACTACTACTAATAATAATAATAATAATAAGAAGAAGAAGAACAATTATTATTATTATTATTATTATTATTATTATTATTATTACTATTATTATTATCCAAAACATCATCATTATCACCATGGGATTCAGTGTGTGTTAGAGGGTCAAGCAATTCCTTGTGATTTATACAACATGGCAAGTCTTAAAGTCAGATCATACCAGTACAGCCTGTGAATTGTTTTTTTTTTTAGTCACACATCTCATGAAACATGTGCTCACATTTTAGCCTGTGTTTAAAGACACACCATACAATCTCTGTGAGGCTCACATGTACATGACTTACAGGTGTAGACGAAACTAGAGCCCATTTGTTTTTGTTTTCTTCACCCTATTCCCATCTGTGTACACAACAAACTCCTGCTCATGAGACACGGCAGCTGAACCCCCTTTGGATAATGTGTTAAAATATTATTTACAGTAAGTATAAAAAAATGATTTGAATCAAAAGTAAAAAAAGTTGCTAATGATATGTAGTATGCTACTGAATTAATCAGAAGTAAACTATCACATACCAATATTTATGTTAGCTCGAATTTGACTTGCTACTGAAATAGTTCATGTTAGCTAATAGAATTGATGCCAGTCAATTAGCAAAAGAGAACATTAGCAAAGAAAACAAGCTAGCTTAGTAACATATAACTGTTTAACATTAGCAAAATGGTTGAATTAGATGTAGTTCATGCCTTATAGAGAGGCAAAGGAGCACTAACTACATGCAGACAATAAAAAGGCTGATTCTTGGTGGTTTTTCTACACTGATGGGCTGAAATAACTGGATGTTAAACAGATATGAGTGGGAAAACTGAGGTCTTCAGCTCATACACAACCATACAATCATTTGCTAGATAAGAGAAGAGAGATACTTTAAATAATTGAAATAAAAATGTAAGGAATAAATAAGTACACTTTTATTTTTCTTGCAAATGTAATTAGGTAAAGTTGAGGTCACAAGTTAATTATTTGTTATTATTTGATCTTCTGGAAAACATGTAAATATCTTATGTAGCTTCTGAAGGGCAGTACTGAATGGAGAAAAAAAAAAAAAGATCTTAAACAAAATAATAACAATTTACACCCATCATCCTGTTCAAAGGTTTACACCACCCTGGCTCTTGTATCGTGTATCGGGTTGCCTTCTTGAGCATCAGTGAATTTTTGCACCTTTTGTAACAGTCGTGTACGAGTCCCTCAGTGTGAAAAGATGGATCTCAACATCATATAGCCGCTGTTGGAAAGGGGCCAAATATGCAGAAGATGCTTGAAAAGTAAAGAATGTGCAGGACCTGGAGGATTTTTCTGAAGAACAGTGTGCAGTTTAACTGCTCAGGACAAACAAGGGACTCATGAACAACTATCACAAACATAAACACAGTCGTTGATCATCCAGATAACGACACACAGTATTAATATTCAAGCGTGTGTAAACTTTTGCACTAGTTCATCTGTGTAAATTCAGTTATTATTGAATTTACAATAATAACTATATGTAAACATCTGTTCTGTGAATTAGTTTATTCAGAGTAGTGCTAAATAAAAAACAAAATGGACCTTTTATGATCACTCTTTTTATTATTATTATTATTAACATGTTGCAGATTTTGCAAGGGGTATGTAAACTTATGACCTCAACTGTATGAGTACAAGTATTCAATTCCAATAATACTCAAGTAAAGTACAAATACACCACAATAATAATTATTTATAGTAACCAAGTACAATTACTCAAGTATTTTCCACTGTTACTGACAGACGAGATCAACGCCATGTCTCCCAGCCAAACAAACAGCCATTTTGAGTCTTTTGGACTCCATCGTGACCTCCTGATGATAGGGTGAATGCACTTCAGGTGCACCACATCACGTTTTAAATCAGCTAATTAATCCTAAACCTACATCCACTGTCCCCAAACACCTGTTCTGTTGATTTCATTTTAATAATAAAAGCTCAGCATGCTGTAACACCATCAGAATCATAATGCCGTGAATTGGGCAGAATTCCTGCTGTATTACTGCACTGCTTCGGAAGCTTTATATGTGGACTCAGTCAAACAGTATGAGTGTGTTTGCTGTATAAACATGCATTTATACACATTCAAACACACACACATATACACACTGACACAGATTAAGTGAGAAGAGTGAGATGCACTGTAAATCAGTGAGATAATGAGGATAAGACATACTTTCACCTAGTCCTCATGCGCGTGCGCGTGTGCGTGTGCGTGTGTGTTCTGCACCTAATTTGAAGCCATAACCAAATGCTGTTCCTTTACTCACTTCATCCCCTGGGGAGCACTATCAACCAAGCTCAGTGTGGTAAAATGTGTGGCAAAACACACACTCACACACACACACACACACACACACACACACACACACACGCTGCTTGGTAGATAAATAGTCTCATCCTCATTATGCCACTGACTTACATCTAACTCTTTTTATTGTGTTTGTGTGTGTGTATGTGTGTGTGTGTGTGTGTGTGTGTGTGTGTGTGTGTGTGTGTGTGTGTTTGTGTGTGTGTGTACATGTGTGTGTGTGTGATTTAGAGAGTTTTATGAAAAATAACATACAGTGCATTCACCTTGAAAACCCATTAAGTGTGTGTGTGTGTGTGTGTGTCCTTGTGTGTATCTATTGTACCTGTGCCATAACCTGCCGCGTAAAGGGCGTGTCCGGAGTGTAGAGGACTCGTCCCTGAAGAAGTGGGCGGAGACTAGTCCAGAAAAGACGGAGGGCGGGTGTGTTTTTCAAAGTGTCAATCAGATTCTGACAGAATTCACCTTCAGAGAATGGGAGAGAGCAAAAGAGAGAGAGAGAGAGAGAGAGAGAGAGAGAGAGAGAGAGAGAGAGAGAGAGGGAAAAGATGCATTTGCAGAGTTTGTCACATTTCATCATCAAACACATGAGCATCTGTTTTTGTTGCTTTACAAACCCAGCAGTAACAGCAGTATGAAACTGAAGACAGTCAAAATGTTTGACTAAGAATAACTACCCATGACAGGAGGCTTAATTTGCTATCCGGGCAGCATAAGCATGCAGAAACAGCTTGCAAGTAATGAATATGTGATGAATATTTGTTCTAAAATATGTTTGTCTGCTAACACAGGTGTAAGGATTATTGAAATTCAGGTACCTGTGAAAATCTGGATCTTGCCAGTCGCTACCGAAAAACCCCATCTCTACAAGATTGAATAATCTTGTATAATGAATAATCATGCAGTAATTAATACTTCAATATGAACTAATCATGAGTTCAGGCATGTACTGATCAGGAACTAATGAAGAACTAACCTTAAGTACGACGTGAGTCTTCTGAATTCATGCATGAATAACGACCATCTTAAGTACACGTTAGTATGTTTGTTAGTTAAATTATCAATCAACACGTAGCGGTAAACTAAATCAAACATCCTCTATAAGAAAGAATAAGAATTAAATGTGCATGATTTCAAATTGTTTGTATAATTTGCCGCATGCATCTGTAAATAAAAAGCATCATCGGATGGCGTTGGATTACTTTCTTAATTTACACTGATCCTCCTTATCATAGAACATAGAAATACAACACATTAATAATAAACACCAATAATTTCATCACAACCCGTTTTTACACATACTACAGTACTACAGTGGGATTTGAAAAGAAATAGATGGAGAATTATAATGAATTATAATTAATATAATATCTCTATACGTGCATATTATTACATCTGACTAAACTCGGCAGCAAACATGTAATAGAGAGCTTTATATTGTCAAGACATTATACATAACAAATAGTTTATATTGACGTTAGGGCTGTGTTTGGTGGTTGTAACCTTATATTCACACCAGCACATGACAAAACACCTCAAAACACCTAAAGTACCCTTTAATTTTCCATGTATATGTGTGACGCAGAGCCGCAATTTCAGTGACAGCAGCGAGTTTCAATGTGACAGCGCAACAAGCGGCATTTGAATTTTTCTGAAATTTCCTTAGTTCTATGCAAATGAGCTATGACACAGTAAAGTGACAAATCCAGAGAACTGGATCAAATTCCTTGGAAGAACTCTATGGCGCATTGTTCGATGTTTCCTCGGTTCCCCAATCACAAGCTGTTAGTATAGAAACGATAATATTACAATAGGCGCATTAATATACACTTATTATATGAAATACAGCCAGCACGACTGTCAGAGTTTCTGTTACAGAAAATGAAACACTTCCTGACCAATCAGAATCCAGAATTCAGCAGCGTCGTGGTACTTTGTAAATAAACCGAGTTGAACCCATGTTTGATCTGAGAGTGATTGCTATGGACTCCTCACAACACACAAGAGCCAAACACATCATCCTCAGGTGTGTTGGTGGATCGGGGAGCGAACACAACATGTAAACTAGTTTGGATCCTTAAGGATTCAACCTCTCTAGAGGTATTTTTAAAGGCTCAGCCCAGTGGTGAGAGCTCTCACAGTGCAAATGCAGATATTCGCATTACTAAACCCAACAGGAACACTAAAAATCGCAAGAAAAGGCAGACGGCAAATTAGGCTGAAAACAGAAATGAGCCATGTGAGGACTGAACAGAGCTGATTCAAGTGTTACTAGAGTATTGTTTCAGTAATTTGTAAAGTGAAAGCAGTGTAAATCCTCCACAGAATGAGACTGACAAGCGAGGGTTGGCGTTTTTGAGAAAATGTTATTAATAGAATTCATGGCACAGCTGCTAATTAGCTTTATTTGGACGATATTCCACTAGCGATTTATGCACAATATGTAGAAAGAATAAAACATGCTCTGAGAATCAAATTAAATTGAATAAAAGTGTCACGAATCAAGCCTCTTTGGTCACCCAAGTACTGATGCTTTCCCGGACTCCATTTCCCATAACCCCACACCCCCATGGACTATTTAATATTCACTCACACTCTCCATCCTTGCGAAGTCTTGTTTTGTCTTGTGGACGTGTCTGCGCGTTTCTTTTGCTGTTTACAGGTTTTTCAACCTTCGCTGCTTTCCCTGACCGTGTGCTTGTATAACGAGTACGCCGCTGTTCTGCCTATTACACCGAGTTCGCCTGTGATTGATCTGTGCCTGCCTTTACGTCTGTTTATATCGCTTCAATTAATAAAGCTGCACATAGATCCTTACTCCGTTGACCCTTCATTACAAGGAGATGAGTAACAGATTTCTTGTGCAGTTGGGAGAAAATTAAAGCTTAGCCTTAAAGACCCTGTGAGGTCAACTGCAAATATTTTTGTAAGGCTTTAGATCCTGAAGAAGTGAGGCATTAAAGGCCTATCAGGCATAAATATATAAGAATTGTGTATTCTTGTTCGGTTTTGGAGATTCCACCAACAAGGAATTTTTTATTTCTTAATTCTCATTTCTTACATCTTAAGCATGACTGAATTATAAGTGTTCAACCATTACAAGTCTAGCCCCTGGCAGTTTAATCATTGTTTTGGGTCCTGTCACGAATCGTGACGGTGCAGAGATAGGACGGATGCAAGTGCAGGATGAACAGTTGTTTATTAGAAAGAGAGACAGGCAGACAAATCCAAAACGTGATCCAAAACGTAATCCACAAACATGCAAGAGGTCAGGCGATTGGCAAACAGGCATACACGGGGCAAGGCAGGAATCTAGGTCGATAAACAAAACAAGAAACGAACTATGACGAGGGACTGGAAGCGGATAATCCAGCGCGAACTAACTTTAAACATGAACTGTGACTATGACTACGATACGAACTGAACTGAACTGAACTGAACTGAACTAACGCTAACATATTACTCTTCCACGTTGTGTGCTGGGAGGTGCGCGGTATATATGCGGACATAATCAGCGTCTAAACTGCTAGCAGCTGAGAGCAATACAGACCCACGTGAAATCCCAGCCAATGACAGAACAGGGAGGAGACATGACAGAAACATAAACAAAACACACGTGTCCAGATGTCATTACGGTCAACAACGGAAAAGCAGGTGCTCGCGCATTCGCGCTTAGAGCACGCTGCTTAAAGGGGGAATCGTGACAGGTCCTTATATTGTTCGTTTATTATATTCATTAGATCATATATCAAAGGTAGCAACTCTGGGTGACAGTGGGCTAGTAGCCTAATTTAAAAACCCTGACCAGGAAGTTATTAAAGATGAATGAATGAACACTGTTAAAGTTAATGAACATAGTCTCAACCAGATGCACTATGAATCTTTCTGTCAAGCTAAAATGGCAACACCCAAAAGTGACAAATCTGCATTTTAGCTGTTTTGAACATATTATCTGTAGTAAGATTTCCAGTTATGCCGGATCATATTTTTTCACACTCCGCGGTCACCGTCTTATTTTAAGACAGTTGTTATATTTCAGTTGTTCTCACTGTTAAAACCAACACTTCCTGTTTCAATCTTTGAATCACTGTACGCTGAACAGTTCACTTACTTGAGTTGCCTTGGGATGAGTTTGAGCTTAGTGAGAGTGTGGCTTGTGCTGGCAATCGAAAGGCTGGCTTCGCACTGCTGGTATTGGAGCTTGAATTCCCTCCACACATGAACAGAGTCAAACTGCCGAAAGGATTTGAGCGGAAGTCTAGAGAGTTCATGGCATTTAGGATGGATGCAGTCTGCAATTTAGATGCCTGTTCAGAGTGAGAGAGATGTAATATTAGCACAGTATACTGTCTGCTGAATCCATCCAAATGTTGGACCATTTGTAAGGGGGAGTGGTTAGATTCATTGGTCACAGTGAAGTGATGTTCTAAGAAATGCTAAGACCGCCAAGAAGAATTTACTGCCTTTTTCCTTTGCACATGGTTTGACTAAACAGATACATTACATTTAACAAAGGGAATTATGGCAGCTGGTTTCACCGAAACTAAAGAAACATGCCTTAATCACTATACCACATTCAAATTGCCTGTTTGTGTTTTCTAAGCCACCCCTCATTCAAATCATAGTCTAATAACAAAATTACTTCTGGGCATGGAAAAGAGGACACAGGTGGCCTTATTGAAAACAGAGATCATTGCTGTTTCCAATGGAATTCTTATGCAAATCCATTAAAATGAGAGCACAGAAGCAGAACTCACCTGAATTGCCAGAGGGGCTGCATGGGAGCTTGTGCTGGCCAGCAAAGTGGTGAAATCGGCAGGGTTCATATTCAGTACTAAAGGCACCTAAAAGAAGGGGAGATTGTGTTGTTATAGTACAGTATAATAATTTTACCCATTTGTAAGATACCAATAATCAAGATCCATTAAGATCAAGATCAAGAGCCACAGCTCTGTGATTCAATCCTAAGCTAAGGTTACTATTTGCGTAAGGTTTCCTTTGAGTCCTGTGGTTTCCTCCAGCCTCCCAAAAACATTCATGAATTGGCTTGGATAGCCTAAATTGGCCTTAGGAATGAATGTGTGCACATAGAGCCCTGTGATGGAATGCATGGAGGCCCATCCAGAGTGTATTCCCACCTCCTACCCAGTGTTCCCAGGATAAAGTGGTTACCAAAGACGAATCAATGAAAATATCCATCATAGAGAATACAATCCAAGAATAAAACTGAGCAGTTGAGAGGTAATGGTCTTGCTCAGGGAGCCAACAGTTGGGCATCATGGTATTTGGACACAACCTGTACAATCAGTAACACAATCACATCATCCACCATTGTCTCACAAAGTCAAGTGAGAATAGTGATCTGGTATCATTATGCAGTTTCAGACCCTTCTTGATGTTCTAGGAGGTCTATAATTAAAGCACTGAAGCCATTCAATCTCTCTGACCTTGAGATACAGACAAAGAGAGTGGTGAGTGTGTTGGTGGGACTGAGAGGCATCCAGAGCCTCTGGCTGTGATAAGACCTAGTAGAAGCTGTCTGCCTGAACTGGATTTTAAGCCACAAACGGCAGACTGGAGTGCATTAATCTACAGTACACTCAATATTACCCATGGAATTCACCCACCTGCACAGGTTGAGAAGCATTAGACCGTGTAATGCCTTGTATCCGTTTTGAGTGCATGTGATAGTCTGAGTGTTGTCTTGGTGCAGTTGTATGGGCCGCTTTCTGTAGCACAAGGTGAGACCATGTCATGCTCGCACACACACATGAACACTAATCGAATGGTGGCCTTTTATCCTCAATTTGCGCACACACAGCTCGGAGGGCTTTAACTATTTCTCGTTTCAGGAGCTTAACTACTTGCATAAACTACTTAAACTCGCCTGGCAACAAATAATATAGTCTGCATTTTCCAGCCTGCATCTCCGAAGACATATTTACACTCTCCTTTGAATCTCTCATGGAAATGAGCTCTCTAGGCTAATAAAGAGAAATCAGGCAGCTTAGATCTGTAGATCAAGGCTCCAATCTTCTCTTCTTCAACAACGGCGGCTTCCATCCATCAGTGGCTTGTACTCCAGGCCAAATGCATCATTCAGACTGATTTAATCTCTCTGAGGTTTCTGAATGAAATGTTTTCTGTAGGGAAAGATCTTAGACAAGAAAACAGGCCAATATGTTTGGCATGATGTGTGAAATAAACCAAATAAACTGCCAACATGAAGAGCCTGTCACTTTGTCCTTGACATCTGTAATGGTTCCCTTCGGGGGTGGAATTTAGAGATGACTGAATTAGTGTTGCAGAAAAATAAACCGAAGGAGAAAATCATCCCAATGTATACGTACGAAATTGTTTATTAATTACAGTACATCTCCAGTTACTCTTCTGCTGTCTCTCCCTGCATTCATATCATATTGTCTAACTTACACACAGAAAAAAGGCACTGCACTGAGGTCTAAAGCGTCATCATTTGTTATAAGGGTAGCACCCTCGAGAGTACGTATCTTGTACTTTAGTAAGAGGAATATAATTGTAAAAGAAATCATTAAGGCGTATAATTGGACCGTAAGGACTAGCTGTATTGCACATTTGAGGCTACACTGACGTTGTGTGCACATCAAAAATGCACCTGTACAGAATCTATCATTTCTAAAAGTGTACAGGGACTGGAGGGTCATATCACTGAATACTAAATTCTGAGCCAATAAAGAAAAGCAGAAAATACTTTGCAACAGAACAAAACTCAACTCAACATAAATGGCCTTTAAAGGCCACTGAGATATCTGGACCTGACCTGGACCAAAGAGCAGAATATTAATGAAAGGACTCATTGGCTAACTAAAAGTCTTTTCTATTCTCTTTAGCATGACTGGCTTGTGAAAGAAAAGAAAAAAAACATCATTGGCTGGTTTAGGTATCTGTATTGTGAATTTGTATGAACTGTCAGGAATGATAGTCCTCTAAATCCTCTTATAGCTCTAAGCTTTGTAACACCACTCGTAACATTCATCACATACAGTATTAGCTTTGCAGGTTCATATCCATGTTCAGGAATTCAGTAGGTTTGTAAGAAACGTTGTTAGGAGCAAAGGTATACATGCAAATACACAAGTGCTGGGTTCAGTAGAGAGTTAATATATACACACAGATGGTGACTTGTTGAGGTGTGGTACATCTGATGACCATCGAATCATGTGCATTCTCATGCTAACTAGCTGCATTTTTTTTTGGGGGGGGGGGGGGGCTCGGTTTGTCCCTTACAGGTCCCATTACAGCCCATTGTAGGTATGTAGAGTTGAGTTACACAGTACACATTGGTATTTCATTAATGTGACAATTTAAACCAGTGAATTAAAAGTGTGATAAAAACAGCCTACATCCCACACACACCTTATATGACCTTGATTTAATAGCTTATGATTTCATTAAGTTGTGCGCATGATAAACTCTACATGCACAATATAAAAAATAAATAAAATGCAAAATAACTGGATGTGCCAGATCATGCGCGATTTTATAAGCTGCCAAATAAAGAGGGGGGAAGGCATGTTGTTAAATTAAACCAAATTTGCATTGATTAATGTGATGATTACAACTAGACTATTCATGGAGAAATATATTGACAATACACTACACTGTTTATTCGGTGCATTCATACAGTGCCCTCCGTTAATATTGGCACCCTTGGTAAATATAAGCAAAGAAGGCTGTGAAAAATTGTCTTAACTGTTTAACCCTTTAATCTTTTGTTTTAAATAAAAATCACAACAATTTAGATATCAAACAATTACAAACACAATACAGGTTTATCCAAAAAATATATTTGTTAAATATAGGTGTGCAACAATTATTGACACCCTTTCAGTCAATATTTTGTGCTACGTCCCTTTGCCAAGATAACAGCTCTGAGTCTTCTCCTATAATGCCTGATGAGGTTGGAGAATACATGCCAAGGGATCTGAGATCATTCCTCCATACAGAATCTCCACAGATTCTTCAAATTTCGAGGTCCACACTGGTTCACACCACAGGTTTTCTATGGGGTTCAAGTCAGGGGACTGGGATGGCCATGGCAGGACCTTGATTTTGTGGTCAGTAAACCATTTTTGTGTTGACTTTGTGTACGTTTTGGATCATTGTCCTGCTGGAAGATCCAACCACGGCCCATTTTACGCTTTCTGGCAGAGGCAGTCAGGTTTTCATTTAATATCTGTTGATATTTGATAGAGTCCATGATGCCATGTATTCTAACAAAATGTCCAGGTCCTCTGGCAGAAAAACAAATCCAAAACATTAAAGAGCCACCACCATATTTAACCGTGGGCATGAGATACTTTTCCATATGGCTATGTCTCTGTGTGCGCCAAAACCACCTCTGGTGTTTATTTCCAAAAAGTCCTATTTTTGTTTCATCTGACCATAGAACCCGATCCCATTTGAAGTTCCAGTAGTGTCTGGCAAACTGAAGACGCTCGAGTTTGTTTTTGGATGAGAGTAGAGGCTTTTTTTCTTGAAACCCTTCCAAACAACCTGTGGTGATGTAGGTGACCAGATCCTTGGAGATTTTTTGTCCACTCAAATCATCGTCTTCACAGTGCATTGAGACGATATAGATGCACGTCCAATTCCAGGTTGATTCATAACATTTCCAGTTGATTGGAACTTCTTAATTATTGCCCTGATGGTGGAAATGGGCATTTTCAATGCTTGTGCTATTTTCTTATAGCCACTTCCCATTTTGTGAAGATCAACAACCTTTTTCCGCACATCACAGCTATAGTCCTTGGTCTTACCCATTGCTATGAATGACTAAGGGAATTTGGCCTATGTGTTACCTCATATTTATACCCCCGTGAAACAGGAAGTCATGGTTGAACAATTTCCTGTTCCTAGTCATACAGGCATACTAAAAAAATTAGAATATTGATGGAAATATACTTCAAATATATTTTTCTCATATGAATTCATGCCAAAAATTATTGCACACCTATTTTTAACAGATATTTATATATATATATATATATATATATATATATATATATATATATATATATATATATATATATATAGATTTTGATAAACCTGTGTTGTGTTTACAATTGTTTGATATTCATGAGAGTATTTTTGTGGCTTTTATTAACAAAAGATCAAAAGGTTAAACAATAAAGACATTTTTTCACAGACTTCTCTGCTCATATTTACCAAAGGTGCCAATATTAGTGGAGGACACTGTATATTATTGTCACATCAATGCCGGAATCGACATCCAACTACAACTCCCAAGATGCATTGCAGCCTACGATCATGGATGCCAAGGACCCCAACTCCTGACACACACACACACACACACACACACACACACACACGTTCAAGTTCACCTGATTACTGATCCAGTACACCTGGACACACACACACCAGAAATAGCACACTTAAACAATTAGTCAGCGCGAAGTATTACCCATTGTAGACTTGCCTCTGAACATACCTAACCTTGTTGTTTATGATTGTTTATATGGTTGTGATCTTTATTTGTCCCCAGGTTTCTGAATTTAGCCCCCCCCCATTGGCTAATCGCCTGAAAACTGCCTCTTTATACCCATAAAATAGACTTAAGTGTGTCTGTAACCCATCTCTGAGTACGCATAACTTTCTCCATATAAATATTCATGTAACTTTTGCACTTAAGGAACCTGAGAACCCTCAACTATCCAGAGAACACTTGGGGAATCCAGAGCATATAAGCCTGCTTCTGAACATAGGGGTATTTATATACTTATATTTATATATAATGAAGATTGCTACTGATGTGTTTGCTCTGGACTGGAAATGTGATTGGCACTGTTAATAATTTTCTATACCAACTTGTTGTAATCAACACGGCTTCAATGGAAAAAAAAAAAAAAAAAAAAAAAGGTTTATAGGAACCCAACACAAGCAGGAACAAGAGTTGGTACAAACTGAGGACATTAGACAAAATAGGACAGATGATTGGTAACTTACTCGACCAAGTCTTTGTCCAAGGATCTGTTGCAGCACAATAAATTAGCTTAAAATTGAGAAACTCTCAATTCAACTGTTGTTCTGTTACCAGTGGGTTTTGAATGAACTTGTGGGCATCCATTAAAAGGTCAGAGAAAACAGAGTTAGTCAAGATGTCTAACTCTCTCTCTCTCTCTTAGTCTCTGTCTCTATCACTCACCCTCTCTGGATTGAAAAAAAAAGTGCTTCATCTGTTCTTGCTGTCTCTTCAGTTGCTGCACATTTTCTGGCCTTTATAGGCCTTTCTAAGCTCAAATGGCCTTCTGTGCTCATCATTTATTTATATTTAGTACACACACACTCACAAACACACACACACACACACACACACACACACACACACACATACACACACACACACACATATTCATGCAGACAGAACCATGTATGAAGCACTTTCAAAGATAACCTCTGGCATAGAAGGCTTTCATCTTTGCATATCTAAAGTGCTGAAAAGAATATAGCAAACTTTCCCATCTAATCAAGCCATAATTCTACAAAGGCTTGAGAGGATTTGAAAGGTTGTCGGCTTGAAAAAAAAAGGGGAATATGAAGGGAATATCTCCTGTTCCCATAAGAAGCTTTTCTCCTGCTACAAGGCAACAAATCTCGGTTTTCACATGAGGACCTTCAAAACAGGAGCCTTTTAGACATGGAAAATTTAATCATTTGGGCTAATTATAACAAAAAAAAAATCATCAACGTCTTTGGAGATTTAATTTACAAAGGAGCAAAAGATGCCCCGAGATGACATAAATGGATAGCAACATTCATGTTCTATAAATGCAAGGGGAAAACTTGTGATTTTGGTCCATGGATCATTTATCGTAAAAAAGCATGATGTTCATTTTATGCTTAATTTGACCACATCTACATCTGTTATATGAGTTTAATGATGATGGATTCATTAAAAAGTACAGGTTAAAAAGAAGAGATCTGATCTGATCTTCCCCCCATAGCTGTATTTTGTACAGATTTCATATAATGTATAAGGTTTACTTACAGAAGCCATAAGCTTTCTGTTGTCCAGATTTTGCATGAGAACTGCTCTGGTCTGTTGAAGCTGTTTGGGCGTCAGGGAACACGTGATGTTCTGGAACTCCTGTCTCTGACTCGTCGAGTTAAACTCCAGGAAGCGGTCAACAGAGGAGTTACACAGAGTGGAGCGCAAGTCCGTCACACGTGACAGAGCAGGTAACTACACAGAGACGTGATGATGTGAGAAATAACACAGAGTTCAGAGTCTGCGACATCAATATTTCCACAGGGAAAGATATGATTATTCAGCGTTAAGCTGATTACAGATATTGCGATGACATCATAACTAAAATTGAGAGTCCCATAAACCATCCCACCACTCCACTCTCAACAAAATTCAGTGAATGCACGAGAGTCCTGGGGGTGAAAACATTAAAACATTCCAGTTTACTAAATCTATCTATGCCCATGAACCTCCCTCCCCAGATCTGCAGCTTTACATAAGAGAAAAGCTATTTAACAAAAAAGCAGGATTTCAACTTAGACTTAAAGATCGAGTCTATGTCTGGGTCCTGAACACTAATTGGAAGCTGTAGGGCTTTGTAGGAAAACGTCTACCCCTGCTGTAGTCTTCATTATTCGACGAGGTTGTCAGATTGTTGACAGTAAAGTCAATAGAGTTTAGATCACTGCTTTTAAGCCCAAATACTTGCCTTTAAGCCAGAAAAAAAGTCAGTGATTAGAATATACAGACTGAAGATCGATTTTTTTCTACTTTGTCAAATGTAATATGATGTAACATCAAAATAATAGATAATTAAAAGACACAATACTATTAATTAATTAATCATATATATGTATTTAATATTGAGCTCAAATGGCATTAGATTTTTTTTTCTCCATATTTCCAGCCCAAAACTTAAATTTCATTCTGAGATATTGTCTGGTTGAGACTAGAAGTGTGTATTTAACGTTCATACTTTCATTACGTTCATGCAGGTGTGAGTGAGCCATCAGATATGAAGCTCACACGGCAAATAAAGATAAATTTTCCAATCATTCATCCTTAGTAACTGCCTGGTCAGTGTCACTGTGGTTGAAATTAGACTACTAGTTTGTTCATATTTTGGAAACAGAACCAATTCAATTTATTAGAATATACTGCAGTAAGGTGCAAGCTAAAATAATAATTCAGTGAGAGGGAGCATTCCTGAGCACATCCCTAGTTGAGACTAATAATAATCTGGAGTAATGTAGTTGAGGTTGAGGAACTGTCAGAGCTGGTGGTAGAGTTCATATGATGACAGTCCCGTCCATCACAGTCAAGCGCATACACTTTTGACAGCACTCTTCTGAAGTCTGACATGTAAGGTCCTTCAACACCATTACTATGACACTTCAGTCTGTCATATTAACGCAGAACGACCTGACATTTTCTGCCCTTTAAATGGTATGTTGTTCTGAACTATCTGAAGAGGAATTCTGCGTAATGGAGCACTTTATTAGGAACACTGTAATAATACTGTATAAGGCCTCTCTTTGCTCTCAAAACAGCCTAAATTCTTCAAGGCACGGATTCTGCAAGATATTGTAAACATTCCTTTGAGATTCTGGTCCATGCGGACATGACTGCATCACACAATTCCTGCAGATTTTTCAGGTGCATTTTTATGCTGAGAATCTCCTGTTCTACCACATCCCAAAGGTGTTTTATTGGATTCAGAGCCAGTGACTGGGAAAGCCACATTGAACTCATTGGTATGTTCATGAAACCAGTTTGAGATGACTTTTGCTTTGTAACATTGTGCATTATCATGCTAGAAGCAGCCATTGGAAGATGGGTAAATTGTGGCCATGCTCAGAAACAATACTCAAATTGAATGCTGTGGCATTCAATCAATGACTTATTGGTATTAACATACCCAAAGTGTGCCAAGAAAGCATAACCACACCATCACACCACCTCCACCATCCTGGACTGTTTATACAAGGCAGGCTGGGTCCATGGATTCATGTTGTTGGTGCCAAATTCTGACCCTACCATCTGTGTGACTCAGCAGAAATCAAGATTCATCAGACCAGGCTACATTTTTCCAGTCTTCACCTGTCCAGTTTTGAGCCTGAGCCCGCTGCAGCCTCAGCTTTCTGTTCTTGGCCGGCAGAAGTTGAATGTGACGTGATCTTCTGGTGTTGTAGCCCATCCACCTCAAGCTTCAACATGTTGTGCATTTCTGAGATGCTTTTCTATTCACCACAATTTTACAGAGTAGTTAGATGAGTTACTAAAGCCTTTCTGTCAGCTCGAACCAGTCTGGCTATTCTCCTCGACCTCTCTCATCAACATGGTGTTTCTGTTTGCAGAAGTGATGCTCAGTGGATGTTTCTTCTTTAACTGCACCATTCTGAGTAAACTCTAGAGAGTCTCATGTGTGAAAATCCCAGGAGTTATAGAAATACTCAAACCAGCCCATCTGCCATGATTTTGTGCATTGCACCGCTGCCACACAATTGGCTGATTAGATAATTGAATGAACACCTGCTTAAAGAGTTGTACAGGTGTTCCTAATAAAGTGCTCTGTGAGTGTATTTTGTTTGTTGTGTCGGATAGTACCTGATTGAGTTGGAGTCTCACAGCCATCAGCCTCTGGGCAGTTGCACTTGATAATGACAGGTTGCTCTTCAGGTACTCGGAGAGCGTCTCATTATCTCTCAGCACACTGCGCAAAGGAATTGAGTGACCTGCACACACACACACACACGTACGCACACATAAAGAAGGTGTTTTGTATGAGACAGCATGTTACTGCTTTATGAAAAGTGGTTTTAATTAAACAAATTCATCAGTCATCTTGCTCCAGCATGCTTTTTCAGCCTGTGCCCAAATGAAATACAGTTTAAATACATCAGTTGCAACGTGACACTGAAGCGAAATTGAAGCCAAAAGTCATCAACAACTTATTTTCACAGAGATTTCGGGCTTATAAGTCGTTGCTAATTAGCAGCTAACCAAATCTGCCTCGTATGAAAGTTATCAACCATGTGTGAAGCAATGCTATTATTCTCCTGCCACAAGGGCTGTCTTTTATTATCCTCTTATTGGTGTGCCTTCTTATATAAAGCTCGAGCTGTGTATTAGATTTGTGTTATGCTGTGTGCTTGTGTGTACGTGTGTGGGTGTGTAGCGAGTGTAGCGGATGATAATATTCAGATGGTCATAGTGGGAGATGCTGAGCCTTATTAAACACATGTTGGTCCTTAAAGAGTTGTTCGACTTTAATGAAATACACAGATTCAACCTCCAACAGCTATGTCTGAACACACACACACACACACACACACACACACACACACACACATAAAACACATTCTACTCCTCCAACATTCCTCCCCTTTGGCTTATTTGGCTTCAAGAAATGTTCATAACTGTTCATAGGGTTACATGGCACCTATATAATCGCTTCAAGACAACCTGACCTGACGTAACCTGACATAGCTATTTATCAACATGATTTATTATAAGATTGTGATTATTTATAAGATTGTGTTATGACAGTTTTCAGGTTGAGCATAGCTCAAAATACTTTTGGTATGTCAGAGTCAGATAAAAGTCAGATAAAACATTATATATATATTATATATATGGATATAAAATGGATATATTATAATATTATATATATAACTGTCATTACAGTACCATGTCGCTGTTATAAGCGTTCATAAAATTCTTGCCAAGTTATCCTATGACCATGTGACCAGGAAATTACTGTAAAACTGTTAGACATTTATACATGTTTAAGTTATGTAAGTTTATGTCAGTGCTCATAATAGTCTTATTTAAGCGCCATGAAGCCCTATTAATAAAATGTCAGCAAAAGGAAATTCCTCAAAGGAAAATGTCCCCATATCCATACCACATTAGTAATGTATTCAGCCTGTTAGTGTCTTATTTCAAGCAGTCTTGATGACGGACTATGTCTGTTGTTATAAGCCTTTATGGATGTCTTTTGTCATGATGGGTAGTTGCTATGTACTGTAGCTCTATGAATACTGCACTATTACTGCCTTGTTTTTTTCTCTTCATGGAACAATTTGGCATAACACCTATAAGATGGCATACTATATAAATTGACATAATGTCTGGCATAGATACTTGTTGACATAAGGTGGGGTTATGACACTCTTCAAGGTGCTTAGGAATGACATAAAACTCACTGTACCACTTGTTTGTCAGAGTCAGTTAAAGAAAGATCAGAGAAAATGTATATTACTGTGGTTACAGGGCCGTGGCATTGCACTAAGCACCAACAGGAAGTTATGTCACACTGTCATCATGTGACTTTGTCATCCATGAAGTACACTAAGCTACAAAGTGCGCTATCATGAAATCGTAATGTCAGCCTTGTATCATGTTGACATAGAATAGAATCTTTATAGAATCTTTATAATATATGTCCTGTAATTATCATTTATTCATGTTTATCGTGTGTATCATGATTGTCTTATATAAGTATTATGTAGCTTTATGGGCTTATGAGTTCCAAAATATTTTTCCTCATTGGGAGAAAATGTCACAATTGTAATACTTATTAGGACTATTAGGTGTTTTATTTTATTTCAAGCAGTCTTTATGACAGCCTGTCATGATGGGCTTATGTAAGTGCTATGTACTGTAGCTCTATGAATATGGCCCTTGTGCTATTTTTCGTCATAAAGAGAAATGCCCACACTATTTCACAATCTAAGCTCTCATTTAGTCAGTTAGACATTAATTTCAGCGATTATGACGAAAAGTGTCTGTTGTTATAAGCCTTTATAAATGTTTATTTAGGTTAATACTTATTAATACTTATTAGGTTTATGTAGGTCTTATGCAGCTCTGTGAATATGTCCATATCACTGCCCTGTGCTATTGTTCCTACAACCTCTACATTCATATGTCCATATCACTGCCCTGTGCTATTGTTCCAACAACCTCTACATTCATTTAGTCAATTAGGTGTTTGGTCAAACTGGGTCCACTTCTATTATACATTACTTAAACTAGGCTGAATGTGTCTCTTGTTCATATAGGCAGATAAAAGTACTTCAGCGGCAAAAATGAAAACGTGGCTCTGAAATGTCACCTGGTGAAAGTGCAAACACGAGGCGCAGCAGTAATTAGAGAAAGAGCAGATGGGGAAGCATCTATTGGAAGTGGCAGCGAAGTAATTGGGCCATTCCACCAAATCGGTGACATTTCTGTCCCCAGGATGTATCAAAATGCATGAAAACCCTAAAATACATTTTATTATTAAGCAAAGTGTCCCACACATTAAGCTAACTGCAAATTTAAAATGTAGAATTAAAAACATTCATAAAACTACCTAGAACACAAAATAAAAGCATTTGTTGCTAAAAAAAAAAAAAAAAAAAAAAAAAAAAAAAAAAAAAAGCATGCCCCCACTCTCTATCTTACAGAGCCCCTAAAGGGACATGGTGGTGGAAAAAAATTGGGATGGGATTTTTAAAATTTTTAAAAAATTTTTTTTTTTTTTACAGCTTTTGCGTTCTCTCACAAAACCTGTTATGAGTTCGGTCAAATACTTCCTGTTTATTTTCCCACTGGCAGTGGTTCAGACAGCTCCGTAGGTTCACAATGGAACGGTTCGTAGAGTTTTATTTTGAACTTTTGAACTCAAATATAAAGAAATACGGTCTGTGTTTAGTTCGAGGCACAGTTTTGACGTAAGTGAAAGACACCTGAAAAGGATATTACATGAAAAAGCATTGTCTCGACGAAAAAAAGATACAAGCACGAATCACCATGCAGAAGTGTCTCGCAAGGACACAGGTTCCGTAAGAGAACACAACAGGTAGGCTATCTTTGCGAGGGAACGCAAAAGTTTCTCGGGGGAACGCAAAAGTCGCAAAAGTTTCTCAGGGGAACGCAAAAGTTTTGCGAGAGAACGCAAAAGCTTTGAATTTTTTTTTTCTCCCATCCCAAATTTTTTCTCTATACTTTAAAATGAAATATGATTAAAATCCTTCAGAAATCTTTTTTTTTTTTGCATTGTTGGGTGACTTTATATCCAATCTATGCTTTAAAATGTTCGGGTTTTTTTCATAAGAAATCCATAATATTTTAGATAAAATACACATTTTTGTCATGTCCCCAGGTTTTCACTCAGTCCTGTTATCCTAACACATTCCCCCCACTAAAAAAAAAAATTACAGAAGACTCATTCTCAACAGAAAGTGGCATCATTTGGATCTTCTGAAGGCAATGGGAAGACCAAAAGTAAGTCTTCTCATTTTCTTTTCTGTATATTAATAAATAAATGACATTTCAACTGTCTGAGAAGATCAATCTCAGCATACTGTCCTGTTACCTAAATTATTTGTTAGATGTTATTTGTTTATTTTAAAAATACAAATTTTTGGTTAATCACTAGAATTTGCTCAGTATCCTCATGCTATTAGCATGTATGTCATGTGGCTATTCCATCCATCCATCTTCTAAACCGCTTTATCCTTCTTCAGCCTATCCCAGGGAGCATCGGGCACAAGGCGGGGTACACCCTGGACAGGGTGCCAATCCATCGCAGGGCACAATCACATACACATTCACACACCCTTTCACACACTACGGACACTTTGGACATGCCAATCAGCCTACCATGCATGTCTTTGGACTGGGGGAGGAAACCGGAGTACCCGGAGGAAACCCCTGCCGCACGGGGAGAACATGCAAACTCTGCACACACAGGGCTATGGTGGGAATCAAACCCCCGACCCTGGAGGTGTGAGGCGAACGTGCTGAACCACTAAGCCAAAGTGCACTAGCTATATTTCATGTATTTGCTAAAAACTCAGTCCTGATAGCTTCAGTCCTGTTACTCATATAAACCATAACAGGACTGAGTAACAGTACCAGGAGTGAGTAGCATCCTCTGGTGTATTAATGTATTAGTGTGAATATTAGTTTATGTTATATGATTTACTTGATTTTGAAGTTTTACAGTTGCCATTACTTAAGTTGTAGACGTATCAGTTTTACTATATGAATACCATGCTTACAGGGAGACAATCCACCACTAAATGCTGCAGAAAAGCAGTGACTCTATCGCACCTGACACGATGCAGACCCAGAGAGGAGACGAGAAGGGATGTGAAAAATACAGGAAGGACCTCGAGTCAGGCAGGAAGAAACTAATCAATGACCTCAGTCAGAGAAAAAAAAGTGCAGACATCGCAGAAAATGGAGGGAGAATTACTATAGGATCAAGGACAGGAAAGAAGCCCTCCAGCACCTCGTCACCCCTCCACACAGCCCCCAGTTATCACGAGAGCAAGCTGTACATCCTCAACCATGCACTACCAGGTCTACTTTATGACATGGATCATGTGCCAAAGACAATGTGCTAGAGGAGTTATGGTTAATGAAAATAGACATGATTTAGCCATCAGGTCATAGAGGTTAATTTAACAATGTAACAGTACACTTTCCTGACTATTACAAAGTGTCATTTATTGAGATGCATGCAGTGTTTAGTCAACATAATCAAGGGCAGAGAAGAAGCCAAAAAACACGAAAGAAGCTTCGTAAACAAATTCAAGAACCTGAAGGTTCTGTTGAAAAAAGAAACAAAAAAAAATATACAAAAGTACAAGAAAATCTCCAGCACATTAAAAAGAAAAATGCATCTCCACGCACAAAGGTAAACAAACAGTTGAGACAGCTTCCAAGTGCTGACGAGGGGGGAGATACACCCACCACACTCCACTCTCTATCTCCGTTCTCTCTGTCTCTCCTTCATAAATCTCTCTCTCACACAAGCTATGCACACTCACGGACATACACACACACACACACACACACACTCACACACACACACACACACACAGTCCGGATACACATTCCTGTTACTCAGCATTCATTCCTGTTACGCAATGTTCATTCCTATTATTAAATAGTTTTTCTCTAAAAAATAAAGTTAAACCAGTGCTTTTCTCAATTGTGTTATGTCCATCATTTATCTAATAGTTTAATTAATTACATGAAAAAAATAATAATTATAAACATAGGGTTAGAGTTAGGGTTACCTTAACCCTAACCCTAAGGTTTGGGTCTTCTTTAAAATGAATATGAATAAAAAATTAATAAAATATATAAATATATAGATATACAAATATCATCCATACATCTTCTACCGCTTATCCTTCTTCAGGGTCACAGGGAACCTGGAGCCTATCCCATGGAGCATCAGGCACTAGGCAGGGTACACCCTGGACAGGTGCCAATCCATCGCAGGGCACACAATCACATACACATTCATACACTATGGACACTTTAGCCTACCATGCATGTCTTTGGACTGGGGGAGGAAACCGGAGTACCCAGAGGGAACCCTGCAGCACAGGGAGAACATGCAAACTCCACACACACAGGGCCCCGGCGGAACTCAAACCCTGGAGCCTGGAGGTGTGAGGCGAACGTGCTAACCACTAAGCCACCATGCGCCCGTGACAAATATCAGTTATTTAAAAATGCAACCAACCATTTCTTTAAATAAACACTTTTGTGAGAGGAAAACAAAGGAATGAGTTGACATTGCTTTTAAACATCCGTTTTAAAAGACACATGATTTTTGGATGGAGGACGGAGAAAAATGCATCCATCTCCTACTTTGAAACCTTGTATAAATGTTAAAAAAAAAGTTACCTCAGATTGACCAATATACATTTTGAACAGTGAAATATGTGTGTTATTAGATTCAGTGTTGAAAAAAAGATAAATGAATAAATGAAGTTTAATTTTTAATAGTTACAACAAGCAAATGTTACCCATTCGGTGAAATGGCTCAATTAGTGTTTGCATTATGGATGATAATATCCAAGCTCAATTTTCATTTGAGTTCCATCAGTTAGGATAAGCATGAGCGCAACACACACACACTCTCTTTGTACCTCTCTCTCTCTCTCTCTCTCTCTCACACACACACACACACACACACATACACAGTGGCCTCAATCTGAACTCTATTTGAAGCAAGATTAATGCCATCACCTTGTGCTTTCATCATCTGCAGAAAGTCCTGCAGCACCACCGCCCTCTCCTTACCCTGTGATTGGTCACGTCCCAACCACTCTGTACTTCCGCTGCCCAAATCCGTTTGCCCACCTGCCCGTTCTCACCCTGTCTCTGACACTGTCGCTCGTTAATTATGCGTCCTCAGATCTCCTGATGAATTTAATCTTGTAAATTACTAGCCCACTATCTCAAAAATGCAAATGTACCTCGAGTGCTTACCTGGCAGCCAACAATGCAGCCCTCTTACGCCCATTCGCAAATGAGGTCTCTGAGAAATTTGAATATCATTAGACTGAATTAGCCTAACAAACACAATACAACAGGAGGATATACTGCCTGCCACTCCAGATCAGAAAATTAGCGTCATAAATTAGCTTGTGTGTGTGTGTGTGTGTGTGTGTGTGTGTGTGTGCAGTGCTAGAGTTATTACTCTCCTGGTGACAACATTAACTTGTGCCTTGCATATGTATTCACCCATCTTGAACTTTTCCGCATTTTGTCATGTTACTACTATGTTATTTAACAAGCTATAGGGCCTTCCAGGAACATGTGGATTTTTATATACACTGTATACTGTATACTGGGGGGCTTATTGGTTACTTTAGTAAGTGGCTTACTGGGGGATGTTTGCCTCGCTCCTCTGGGGTTGGGGGTTCAATTCCCACCTTTTCCCTGTGTGCGCGGAGTTTGCATGCTCTCCCTATGCTTTGAGGGTTCCCTCCTCCCAGTCCAAAGACATGCATTGTAGGCTGATTGGCATCTCTAAATTGTCCATGGTGTGTGCGATTGCGCCCTGCAATGGGTTGGCACCCCACCCAGGGTGTCCCTGCCTTGTGCCCTGAGTCCCCTGGGATAGGCAACAAGCTCCCCTGCGACCCTGTGTAGGATAAGTTGTATGGAAAATGGATGGATGTATATACTGTATATACTGTATGCATGGAATTGAAATAAGTGGTTAGAGCCCCTGTTATTCACAGTACGAGAGGTCCCGCAAGCCTCCACCGGGTTCTCCCCATTCAAATTATTGTACAGACGCAAGCCACGTGGCGTTCTCGACGTCATTCTGGAAAATTGGGAGGAACAACGAAATATAAACAAAAAACGAAATTCAATACGTTCTTGACCTGAGAGCAAAACTCTACACCTTAAGCCACATAACAGGAAAATTTGCTACAGGTGCAAGACCATCAAACCCGGCTGTATAACAGGGGTACTCGGCTACAAGAGATCAAAGACAAAGTGCTCATTTTGCTACCATGTCAAGCTCTAAATTACTCACCAATTGGCAAGGTCCTTTTGAGGTCACACAAATAAGCGAAAATAAAATAAAGAGCCTGCCCGAATGTGGGAAGAACTTCTGTGGTTTTTATTTGTAAAGAATTTGACAAATTTCACTATATTGATTTTTTCCCCAACTTCAATATTATGGGCTATTCGCTGTAGATTCATGGCATATTAAGTTAATTTCAGTTCCAGGTTTGAATTTTAGTTCCAGACAATACTCAGAAACTTGAGGAAGACTAATGGTCAGGCAATCTGCAAACAAGCATACACTAGACAAAACTAAATCAGTAAATATCCTGCCACCTGTGGCTCAGGTGGTAGAGGGAGTTGTCCCCTAATCGCATGGTTGGCGATTCAATCCCCAGCTCACATGCCTCCACGTGCCGAAGTGTCCTTGGGCAAGACACTTAACCCCAAGTTCCTCCCAAAGGCAAGCTAGTGCCTTGGTGTGGGAGTGTGTGTATGAATGGGTGAATGAGAAACAGTGTACACTGTAGAACCGCTAAAGTTAAAAGGTGCCATGTAAGTGTGAAGACCATTGACCATTTAACAAAACTAACTCAAGAAGGTCAAACAGTCAATCAAAACAGGGAGAGAACAAAGGCTTGCAATCATCACAGACACAACACTGGAGTGAGAGTTTGTAAAGCATCTCTGAGAGGCTGGGTTATTTGTGTGGCGACCTTGGAAAACCCTTCACAAGGTCAAATTTTGACATTTTCTTCTATACATCATTCTGAAAACGAACTAATCCGAAATATGTTTGTATGTAAAGTTCTAGCATTTTCTTTGGGAGTAATTCTGGTTACTCCCAAAAGTAAAAAATAAATGTACAGATTTCATTCCAAATTCACTAAAAGATGCCCTGCCTACCTCTACATTTAACACTCAATCTACTTATGGACAAACATGATTACTGCCAAACAAGATTACAAACAAGATTATCAGCCTCATCCACATAAATCTCTGTCTCATCACCTGAGGTAAAATTTACTTGCAGCATTTAAACATGAGCCTCATCATCGCCCCTTCTTTCAACTGATCTTGATAAATGTCAATGTGAGATAAATGTATCTTCCCCATAACAACAATTATACATGTTTTCAAAGACGGAGCATCCACCATACATATATAGAAAGAACCCTGTGTAAGTTCTTACTGTAGAAATGATAATGTATTAAACCCGTGATTATCCTTGAAGCCAGAACTATCGATGATTACTGTTATCGGAAAACTAATCACCTTCTGACTATTATGATTTGAGAATTCAACAGCTCACTCAACAATTGAACAGTTGTTACACATACACTCAGGTAGTCAGTGAATGATGTAAGTCCTTGGTCATTGTCAAGGCTAATAAGTCAGGCCAAAAATAGCAGAGCAAAATGGATTTTAGTGGAAACTTTGTCCACCTCAGATAAAAACCCTTGAGCTCAAATGATTCATCCTTTCATCTTCTTACATGGGGTAATATCCATGAAATGAAGACCTTTGATACTTATATTCAGGAAAAGAAAGCTTTAGTGGTGGGCATGAATTAATTGAATATTGCAGTGCAGCTATACATAATAAAAGTCTGTTGGCTTTCTTTGCTTTTACCTTTGGCTGTATTGAAATTCTCAAGGATAGAAGACCATTTGTTGATATCGTCAGAGAGAAGTTTGATGTTAGACAGCAGCAAGGAGTCCGCTAAGACAGACTGAACCTCTGTTAATGCCTTTGCAATGCTGTTGATAAGAAAATAAGGGCATAAATGTATTACACAATAAAGAACACTACAAAAGACAGAGATAAAGCATAAACAGCTAATGCAATGCCCACTTGGTTATATTATTGAACATACACATAAATAAAGAACCGGAAAACTGTAAGAAACTGTAAGTTCATAAGGTCACCCAATAAGCCAGGGGTTCTTAACTTTTTTGGGCCAGTGACCCATTTTAAGTACAAAAATTCTTGTAAGTTCCCACCCCTACATTAATAATAATAAAGTTATTTATGATTCTGAATCTTAGTCAGAGTTAGAGTTACAAATTATATCTACGACTTTGAAACGCCACAGTGCATTACAATAAATAAGTGCACAAACTGAAGAATGATGGATAACTTTATTTTTTAAGGATTGAAACCGATCTTAATAAATAAATAAAAACACAAACATTAAAAAAAAAAAAAAAAACATAGAAACAACACATCTATTGCAAATAACACTGAATTATTATAGATCAGAGAGAGAGAAAGAGAGATATCGCGCATGAGTTCTTTATATTTATACACTGAATGATGCTTTTATGAATCAGTTTGAGTAAAATCCCCACAACTGCAGGCATGCTGCACTCACCACGTCTAATGAGAGGACTGGGTTTGTACGTCTCACTGCAGTTTATCAAAGTCAGGATTCTTAATCAATAGTGCCACTTTTGGTTTAAAGCACACAACGGCACTAAACGCTGCATCTCATAAATATTTGCTATCAAATTGTTGGGTTTAGCCTGGTTCATATATTGCTTTCAAATAATATTTGAGCATAAATCCTGTTACATTAAAAACATTGCAAAATGGAGCATTCATTCCTGTGCTTTTATGCACTGGTTTAAATATAATTATACCATGCTCTGTCTGAATACTCGATTCTGATTGGCTGGAAGGTGTACGTTCAAACCGTATGCACATACAGTTCCAGTCAGTTTAATCACAGTTCTAAATTAATGTGCTGCTAATAAACAACTGTAACCATAGTAACATACAGTTACATTTGCATACAGTAGTTAAACTCACAGCTTCATTATTAGTAAAGACGAGGCACAGACGCAGGTAATTCACACTTGCACAGTCTCTCTCTGTTTTTCTGTGATAACTTTATTATTATTAATTCAAATAGATATAATCTTATCGCACTACATTATCTCTGTGTATGATTTAGAGAACGTACATGAAGTTTGAAGTCAAGATATATTTTTTTTTTATTTTAAATAAGCTATTTTTAAAAATAGTAAGCTGATTTTTGGAGATTATTCCCCTTTTTCTTCAATTACTATTAAATGAAATCTTTGGCAACGAAGAACCCTGGTGTTTGGTCTGCTGATCTAACACAACCTTTTTAATTAGGGCTGAAGGTTCATAGTAAATAAAAAAAAGACGTTCATTAGTTACAATTACAGTTATATAGCGCTTTTCTAGACACTCAAAGCGCTTAATCTCCTCAACAACGACTAGTGTGTAGCATCCACATGGATGATGCAATGGCAGCCAAAGTGTGCCAGAACGCCCACCACACACCAGCTATTAGTTGAGAGAAAAGGAGAGTGATGTAGCCAATTCAGAGATTGGGGATTATTAGGGGGCCATGATAGAAAAGAGTCAATGGGGATTTTTCACCAGGACACTGGGGTTATACCCCTTATCTTTTACGATAAGTGTCCCAAGATTTTTAACGTCCACAGAGAGTCAGGACCTCGGTTTAATGTCTCATCCAAAAGACGGTGTTGTTTTACAATATAGTGTCCCTGTCACAATACTGGGGCATTAGGCTCCACACAGACCACATGATGAGCGCCCCCAACTGGCCTCACTAATACCACTTCCAGCAGCAACCTTAGTTTTCCCCAGGAGGTCTCCCATTCAAAAAATGGCCAGGCTCAACCCTGCTTAGCTTCAGTGGGAAACCAGGTGAAAACATTACTCTGATGATCATAAACTGACGAAACCCACGGACTGATTATCACAACGTCTTCATAATGTAATTATTATTTTTTAACCAGCAGAAAGAGCAACGCATACTGACATGGAGTCGTTGAAGTTGTTGACCTGGCCGGGGGTTTCCCCAGGTGTCGGCTCACTGACACATGGATTCTGGATGTTGCAGACCATGCCCTGTAACCATGGCAACACCCCAGCCGAGGGCATCGGCTTGTTGAGGTAATGGCCTGCATTAGGAGAGAAGTGCGTTAGGAGAATATGTCTAACCTGTTATCATACAATAAAATGTATTTATAAAGAGAACAAATTCATTCGACACTGGTGTGTGATTAATTCAAAAGAATCTTGCATTCACACATTGGATATACTGGATATCAGGCTTTATGTAAAGAATGTTAAAAAATCCAGCAGCACTTACACTGGCCTTTGTAGACAGGATGATTTGTGGATCTCACCCACACCAGAATGAAAAACAGGAACAAAGGCCATATTAACTCGATTACCAACCGCAACTGTTAGAGAAAAAGAGAAAGAGAGGACCAGTGACATTTTAATCTTTGCAAGCAGTCTCCAATACTAAGTTGTTCCTTCTAAAATGGGTTGGAGTGCTATAAAATTGCTGCAGTTTTAGGTAGAGAGTGTCATCATAGTACACTCTGTCTGTGCTGCTCCCATAACAGTGCTGTTCCTCTACTTTTACACCAGTTTCAGGTTTTTTTTTTTATGCCAAGTGACATTTTATCAATTAATTGGCGAGGACTCACCAAGGAAGGGAGGAATAGAAACTTTTCTCAGTTTCATTTCCTTTTCAGTGTGACTTACAGAACACAGATCAGCTGTTGTGGGTTATGTATTACACAGTACTCATATCCTGTGGGAAACTGGTAAAACTTTACTTAAGGATGATGTTCATAAACATACACGGCTCCTATAAATACATGAAAGCTGACATCGGTCTACATAAACATGTACAAACAGGTGACAAATTAAAGGAAAAAAGAACCCAACAACTTAAAGTAAGGTGTTGAGCCAGTCAACAGAACAGCTTTAACCTGGTATTGATTCTACACGTTTCTGGTATTTGTACTAGAGAGATGAGGACCATCCATTTTCTCCAATATTTGTCTCTAGATGATGGTAATAGAAAGCCCTATCTAAAATGTCACTCCAAAATCTCCCATAGGTCTTCAGTTGTGTTAAGATCCAGTGACTTTGAAGGTCATACATTATGATTTGCATAATTTCCATAGTCATCAGACCATTCGGTGCACCCTTGTGCCATGTGGTGTGAGTGTGAGGTCATCCTGGAAGAGACCCCACCCATAGAAATGACCCCACCAAATGACCCCACCAATCAGAAATGTCTCATAGCATTTTTCGTAACTCATAAATGTGATCAGTTGAAAGAACTATTGATTTGCAGTGGACCCAAATTACAGCATAACAGTGCACAGAAAAAAAAAAAAAACAGACTCATATTAGAGGAACTGACCTAGAAATTCATGATGCTCCAACATGTCAACCAGAAAAGTGTTGTGTCAGGCTTAGCACTATATCCATGGACTTGACATAAAAAACGACATTTTAGCAATAGTAGTAGTAGTATTGTTGGTAACTAAGTAATAACAATAACAACAAGAACAACAACAACAACAATAATAATAATAATAATAATAATAATAATAATAATAATAATAATAATAACAATAATGTTATATATCTAAGCTATATCTAGGCTATAACATAATCAATGATGGCCTGACGCACAGTGGAGTTACTGTTACAACCTGGAAGATTCAAAACATTATTTTCCTATAACAGCATGTTACAATGAGTTTTATTCCTTTTACTGTATACCACAGCACTTAAACACTAACGTCATGTTCATTTTATAGTTACTTAATTATTAAATTTTGCAGAATGTCCATGAACGAAATTACTTCTGGTTATTATTATTATTATTATTATTATTATTATTATTATTAATTATTATTATTATTATTAGTAGTAGTAGTAGTAGTGGTAGTAGTGGTAGTAGTGGTAATAGTAGTAGTGTCACGTATCGTGACGTAACGGGGGTAAGGTAGGATGCAAGCGCAGTGTGAACAGTTTTATTGAGAGACACACAGGCAGGTAAATAAAGAACGTGATCCAAAAACGTAATCCAGTAACATGCAAAGTTCAGACGATCGGCAAACAGGCATAAAGGGGCAAGGCAGGAATCAAGGTCGCGGTCACGGAAATACAGGGTTCAGAAACAAAACAAGAAACATGAACGGTAGCACGGGACTGGTAGCGGAGAAACCAGCGTGAACAAAACTAACGAACCTAAACATGAAACATGACATGAACTATGACTATGAATCTAAACATGAAACATGAAACTATGGACTGACTGTGGTTATCTATCGTAAGGACTCTAAACTAATCTACTATAACTCATTCAATATTCCACCTCGTGTGCTGGGAAGCGCGTGGTATATATGCGGAGATAATCAGCATTGTAATGGCTGACGGCTGAGGGCAATTCAGACACACGTGAAACTACAACCAATGACAGAACAGGGAGGAGACATGACAGAAACATAAACAAATGCACGTGTTGAAATGTCACGATTGTCCAGAAGGGAAAAGCAGGTGCTCGCGCACCTGCTCGTGCACGCGCGCTCACATGCTCCACAGCGCGCTGCTTAAAGGGGAACTCGTGACAGAACCCCCCCCCCAAGGGCACTTCTCCCGGAGTGCCATGAAACATCCATCTCCATTGGCGGCCCCGGCCCCCTGGGCAGAATGTCCCAAGCAGAGCCTGGAGACCGCACGGCGTTCTTGGCAAAACAAAAAAGCAGAGCGACGTACACGGCAGAGCAGGGAAGCAGAGCGACGTCCTCGTCGGAGCATGAAAGTGGAGCGACGTCCCCAGCTGAACAGGTAGGCAGAGCGACAACCACAGCCGGGCAGACAGGCTGAGCGAAGTCCTCGGTGGAGCATGAAGGCAGAGCGACAACCACAGCCGGGCAGACAGGCTGAGCGAAGTCCTCGGCGGAGCATGAAGGCAGAGTGACGTCCTCGGCTGAACAGGTAGGCAGAGCGACAACCACAGCCGGGCAGACAGGCTGAGCGAAGTCCTCAGCGGAGCATGAAGGCAGAGCGTGGGTCTCTGTGAGGCCAGGGAGAGGAGCGTGGGTCTCCGTGCGGCCAGGGAGAGGAGCGTGGGTCTCCGTGCGGCCAGGGAGAGGAGCGTAGCTCTCCTCGAAGCAGGAGGGGGAAACGATGTTCGCCATGGAGCAGGAAGGCTGAGCGATGACCTCAGCCAAGCAGGGAGGCTGAGTGACGACCTCAGCTGAACAGGGAGGCTGAGCGACGTCCACAGCTGAGCAGGGAGGCTGAGCGACCTCCACAGCTGAGCAGGGAGGCTGAGCGACGTCCACAGCTGAGCAGGGAGGCTGAGCGACGTCCACAGCTGAACAGGGAGGCTGAGCGACGTCCACAGCTGAACAGGAAGACTGAGCGATGACCTCAGCTGAACAGGAAGACTGAGCGACGACCTCAGCTGAACAGGAAGACTGAGCGACGTCCACAGCTGAACAGGAAGGCTGAGCGACGTCCACAGCTGAACGGGAAGGTTGCAGCTCTGGAGTTGAGATCTCCTCGTAGATCTCAGGCTGGGGCTCTGAGGTCACCAGGTGAACCCTGGGCATGGGCAGAACTTGGGCGGCCGTGTCGGTAGACTCGGGCGTGAGCAGAACTTGGGCGGCCGTGTCAGTAGACTCGGGCGTGAGCAGAACTTGGCTGTGTGTGTCGGCAGACTCAGGCTTGAGCAGAACTTGGCTGTGCGTGTCAGCAGACTCGGGCGTGAGCAGAACTTGGCTATGCGTGTCAGCAGACTCGGGCGTGAGCAGAACTTGGCTGTGCGTGTCAGCAGACTCAGGCTTTGACAGATCTTGGGTGGTCATGTCGGTAGTCTTGGGCGTGGGCTGAACTTGGGCGACCGGGTCGGTAGACTTGGGCGTGGGCTGAACTTGGGCGACCGGGTCGGTAGACTCGGGCTTGAGCAGAACGTGGTCGGCCATGTCGTTAGACTTGGGCGTGAGCAGAACTTGGTCGGCCGTATCAGTAGACTTGGGTGTGACATCAGGAACTTGAGACTTGACTTGGACTTCAGAGACTGGAGACTTGACTTGGACCTCAGGGACTTGAGACTTGACTTGGACCTCAGGAACTTGAGATTTGACTTGGACTTGGACCTCAGGGACTTGAGACTTGACTTGGATTTCAGAAACTTGAGACTTGACTTGGATTTCAGAGACTGGAGACTTGACTTGGACTCCGACCTCAGGGACTTCAGACTTGACTTGGATTTCATAGACTTGAGACTTGACTTGGACTTCAGTGACTGGAGACTTGACATGGACTTGGACCTCAGGAACTTGAGACTTGACTTGGATTTCAGAGACTGGAGACTTGACTTGGACTCCGACCTCAGAGACTTGAGACTTGACTTGGACTTCAGAGACTGGAGACTTGACTTGGACCTCAGGGACTTGGTTGTCCGTGTTAACATCAACTTGGTGGCTCATCCGCTCATAATGCATGTGGAATGGAAGATCAGCACTGTTCGCCACATTAACTCCCTTCAACAGCTCATCCAAGTTGTAGCTCTGCCCGGTTCTCCAAACTCCCTCAGAAACAGGTCCGAAAACTGCCTACTGTCCTCCAGTACCCGGGGTCTCACGGCTGCTACTCGCTGTGCCCACTTGCGAGCTGGGCCAAAAAATCGGGACATCATGAACTTAATCCATTGTCTCTCCCTTGGCTTCGGGTCAAACAGGCTTGAGAAGTAACTCTGGCAGTCTATCATAAAATAGTCCGGATAACCAAAGAAGCCATCATACCGATCGGGAAGGTCCATGAAAGTCCATTGAGAGAACTGCATAGAATCCAAGGTGGGGATGATTGGCGTGGACCTCCGGGTTCTGCGTCCTCTTCATTCTCGTGCTGCATCCATGATGGGCGGAATATTCTGTCATGTATCGTGACGTAACGGAGATAAGGTAGGATGCAAGCACAGTGTGAACAGTTTTATTGAGAGACACACAGGCAGGTAAATCCAGAACGTGATCCAAAAACGAAATCCAGTAACATGCAAAGTTCAGACGATCGGCAAACAGGCATAAAGGGGCGAGGCAGGAATCAAAGTCGCGGTCACGGACATACAGGGTCGAGAAACAAAACAAGAAACATGAACAGTAGCGCGGGACTGGTAGCGGAGAAACCAGCGTGAACAAAACTAACGAACCTAAACATGAAACATGACATGAACTATGACTATGAATCGAAACATGAAACATGAAACATGAAACATGAAACATGAAACTATGGACTGACTGTGGTTATCTATCGTAAGGACTCTAAACTAATCTACTATAACTCATTCAATATTCCACCTCGTGTGCTGGGAAGCGCGTGGTATATATGCGGAGATAATCAGCGTTGTAATGGCTGACGGCTGAGGGCAATTCAGACACACGTGAAACTACAACCAATGACAGAACGGGGAGGAGACATGACAGAAACATAAACAAATGCACGTGTCGAAATGTCACGATTGTCCACAAGGGAAAAGCAGGTGCTCGCGCATGCTCCACATGCTCCACAGCGCGCTGCTTAAAGGGGAACTCGTGACAAGTAGTAGTAGTAGCAGCAGTAGTGGTAGTAGTAGTAGTAGTAGTAGTAGTAGTGGTTGTGGTAGTGGTAGTAGTGGTAGTAGTAATAGTAATAGTAGTAGTGGTAGTAGTGGTAGTAGTAATAGTAATAGTAGTAGTGGTAGTAGTAGTAGTAATAGTAGTAATAGTAGTAGTGGTAGTAGTAGTAGTGGTAGTAGTGGTAGTAGTAATAGTAATAGTAGTAGTGGTAGTAGTAGTAGTAATAGTAGTAGTGGTAGTAGTAGTGGTGGTAGTAGTAGTAGTAATAGTAGAAGTAGTAGTGGTAGTAGTAGTAGTAATAGTAGTAGTGGTAGTAGTAGTGGTGGTAGTAGTAGTAGTAATAGTAGTGGTAGTAGTGGTAGTAGTGGTAGTAGTAATAGTAGTAGTAGTAGTAGTAGTAATAGTATTAGTGGTAGTAGTAGTAGTAGTAGTGGTAGTAGTGGTAGTAGTAGTAGTAGTATTACTGTTGTAATTAATAATAATAGGAAGAAGAAGACGATTTTTTCAACAGCATTGCAATGCATTGCTGAATTCACTGACAAAATTCACACATTTTTAAAAATGTGTCTAAATTCCAGCAACAACCCAAAAATTACTGCATCTAAAATTGCCTAATATAGTGCAGTTTTGTTTTTGTAACAGAGACAGCCTAGAACCTTTGCACCTGTAAATACTCCTCATGAGAGTGATTAAGCTGCTACACGGGACCTTCCACCTCTAAAACGTTCCTTGCAGAGTTGTGTTTCAGCCGGAGGGTTAATTGGTAAACAAGATGTAAACGCTAGGTGATTGCCCAACGATTTATCTCTGCTGCAGTTGACCCCCCTGGCTGCCCAATAGGATCTATTATTTATGTTGGAATGATACAGTTTGTGAATAAACAGAATGTGGGATAACATTTTAAATATTGCAAGACTTATAGATGAAACAATTTACTTTATATGCCAGTCTAGATTCTGCACTAATTATGATATCAGTGCAAATGAATACTTTCGAAGGTTTTAAAAATTTTAAAGCTGTACCAAAGTATGAAATATGTGGGAGGACTAAAAGGGTAGCAAATTTATAAGTGTTGAGTTTCACTTTAGCAACACTGCAGAGTCCAAAAGTCATAGCTCATTACCAAGATCTGAATTTATTGAATCAATTACAAAAAATAATATGATAAATTTGCAATTTCTCAGTAACATGACAGACTGTGTTTATTTTGTATTACCACTAAGAGATCGCGAGATAAAAAAGAAGTCAAATGACTGTTTATTGTTGCCATACAGTATATAGCTACTTGGTTTGCTTCATAACATTAAACATAACTATAAATGGGTCAAAATTATGATGTCAGACTTTAATAAATGCAAATTCTTCACATTTGTGTGGTATAAGCAGGATAACATACATCATTTTTAGGGTAACACACTACTCCATCATTGATTATTTTCCTGCAACAGCAAGCCCCATTGTGTTTTATAAATAAATTTATGAATTCAAACCCAGTACAGCCCAGATAAATGTGTTTATCAGCCCAAACCAAAGTGCAGATATGGAACATTGGATGATTTGCCATGTCTTAGAAATTTTTTATCATTCATCATGATTCAATAGCATTTAAATCCGCAGCACAAATGATTCAACCCAAACATTTTTTTCCTGTTCAGTAACTGCTTGTGTAATGTTCTGTACCAGCTTAAGACTTGAACATTTGCACACTGGCGGGATCTTTACATGAATGCTGCTGGGCTTGTTGACAAAATGGCAGATTTAATAGGATGAAAGGAGTGACAATTCTTCCAAATCGCATAAAGCTTGATTTCGAAGGCTCACTCGGGAGTGGCTAATGGAGTTGTAAGCTCCAAGTCTCTTCATCCTCTCAATGGTGGTGTTTTGTCATCTGCTGGTGAAAGCTTTCTTTCATCCTTCCTGTCTTCTATTCTCCTCCCTAATCCCTTCACCTCTCCACCTGCACGGCTATTCTCCGGAAATTTCTCAATAAAGTGACAAGGGGATAGAGGAGAAAAACTCATAGGACAGAAATATGAGACATGAAAAACTAGAATGCAATCAATTGCATGATAGAAAGAGAGTTAGTGTTATGATTGAGCTAAATAAGACATAATAGCACAAGTTTCACTGTGTAGTGAGCAAAAGTGACAAATAAAATGAAAACCAAACAGTGATCCATAAATCTACTTTGAGATTTTTAAACTAGAGTAGATGATTGTATCTCTCAATAAGGAGTCTGGGAAAGCCTTGTAAAGAAATATTAAGTACTGTACTACAATAGATCCTTCACAAATTCTAAATAAAACACTTTTTGGAGGAGCTGCTTGAGCGGCAATTTAAACTAATATAAATTATATTTCAATTGATTTTAATTTCAAATATCCAAATTAGGCATTAACTTTAATGCTTATATACAGTATGATTAGAAAAATGTTTCAAGCATAAACCTGAAATATATGTAAGATGACATTAGGTAAACACTTGGTGGCTTCTATCCATCCATCCAGTTTCCATACTGTTTATCCTACACAGGGTCCCGGGGAGCCAGGAGCCTATCCCAGGGAACTCAGGGGACAAGGCAGGGAACACCCTGGAAGGGGTGCCAACCCACTGCAGGGCACAATCGCACACTCATTCACACACTAAGGACAATATGGAAATGCCAATCAGCCTACAACGCATGTATTTGGACTGGGGGAAGAAACAGGAGTACCTGGAGGAACCCCTGAAGCATGGGGAGAAAATGCAAATTCCATACACACAGGGCAGAGGTGGTATTCGAACCCCAAACCCTGGAGGTGCCAGGCAAACATACTAACCACATAGCCCACGTGGGGCTTATAGGAAAATAATAGAACTTGATTATTTTCCTATAACAGCACATCTGGATTTTTTTCAGTAACATGTATAATCATTATATAGTTACATTAAATGTAATGGAACATCTGTCAAATAAGTTAGTTCCTGTTATCACTTATGTTATAACAGCTATAAACAGTCATTCCCTCAGTCCTGAGAGAAGTCTTTGCTATAGTGGAAATCTCACTGACTGTTACAAAGCACTGACTCTGATGACTCTTTCAATAAATGATTAATAAACATTTCCTTAGAGAAAACTTAAAACTTCACCATATCAAGAATTATACGTTCTCCCATTGGACGAGAACAATAACCTATTAGAATAAATAACTTGTGCAGTTTGAATTACAGCTGGCTCTACTGTCTGTGCTGCAGTTATAGAAAATTAATCAACACCTTCTGACCAATCAGAATCAAGAATTCAACAGCTCTTTGGTATAAAAAAAAAATAAAGAATGTCCTATTGTGGTTGTTCCCTACACTAAATTTGTTATTTTATTGCTTACGCCTATACCGTGGTACCATGGCCTTTTACTAGCATTTAAAAATGAAGGTTTTGTATATGTTTTGCTAACTCATTACACAATAATAGTAAAGTATTTTTTAATTTCCCTAACCTTCCAACCGCCCCACATCCTCATAGATATTGCTGTGGTCACAACCATGCACTTTAGATGTATCTATAATAAATATTTGTGCTTAGAATACTACTTCAACTTTAACATTTAGGCTAGTTGGTAACATAAAAAAAGGAAAAGAAAAAAAGCAATAACATTTTTGACTAAAACTATGCATAGGATTTTATTATTGTTTTTTTCCTCCATTGTTACTGCAGACACATAATACACAGCTGTATTCCTTGTTATTTTTGCCAGCTGGTTGTACTCAGCATGAGTACAGAGATATGATATGTTTTTACTCCAAACGTCATGTGGTGTAGAGCATTTGTGAAAATTTCTCAGTGCTAACATCGCTGCGTCCCACTGCTTGTAGATTATAATTAAGTCACATGTTTTCGAGTCTTTTGGTAACAAAGCATAAAACCAGGCAGAGCCTTAAACAGTTTATTTATGTTATTCATGTTTGATTATATTTTTAACCAGATTTCTTTGTGTCTCAATATATGGAATAATTTAATTAGCTATAAATGATTATTTTCCATAGACATGGAACAACCAAAATGTTTATACCCATAAAAGTCTGTGATGGTTTCCGTGGCAAGAAAGATCATGTCTTACATATTGCTTTATTATTTATATTATTAAGGGTGTATTTAAGTTTGATATATATATAATCCTTATTTATCTTCACAGTTTGGCATTTCTTTTTTTTTCTTTTCTTTTCTTTTTTTTTTTGTATTCTAAACCAGCAATGTTTTAGCAATTTGCAAACCTGTTTAAATGCTAGTAAGAGGCCATGGTACCACGTAATAGGTGTACACAAGAAAATAACAAATTTATTGTAGGAAACCATTACAATAGGACATTTGTTATATCCCATGGATCTGTTGAGTTCTCTATTTTGATTGGTCAGAAAGTGTTGATTAGTTTGATTAGATTGTTGATTAGAAACTCTGCTAGTAGTGCCAGCTATAATTCAAATTCATCATTTTTGACCACTAGATCCTATAATAACTCTTTGGATTTATTGTAATTGGAGCAGTAATCACAATTCCACCTGATCAACATCTAGATCTCTTTTTTTTTTTTTTTTTTTTTTTTTTTTTTGCTGATAACTCAAAAGAGGTAATAACTATTTTAGTGGAATTTAATGGATTTTATGAAGTTGGGAATGAGAACATTATGCAGAATGAATAAGTTGTTGAATGGCTGATATACTGTCTCTGGTGAGGATCTGCCCTACCTACCCTATATTGATGATTGGCCACTGATAAAATGCCACAAATCTTTATGAAATGGGCCAATTTTATTCTACTGCTGGTAAAATGACTTGACACTGGAAAGGAAAATTCCTTCATTCTCATGGTACAAAAGTTGACATGATAAGACAACATCCCTGATTGCATTTCTTTCACGAGCGCAAATAACTATCTCTCTTCACTGATGACTGGGGAGGAAAACAAACATTTTAATGCATTTGGATGTCACATATTGCTTCAGTAGCATCATTATTTTTGGACAGATAATTTATTTTTCTCCTGACAAATATGTGTATTGCATCTGTAGGAACTTAGTGGATGTTGCTTAAACACGAAACAATCTCTGGATTGTATTTTTGGATTTTTAAAATTTGTTTAGTATTCAATTATTAGTGAGATGTTAACTGAGCCTGAGGAATTCTCTCCGTCTTAGCAGTGGGGTTGTTTAGAGGTCAGTGCATCTTTTCTGTTAAAAGTGATACCACAGGTCATGGCATCATTTAGTGTATGACTTTCCACAGTTAAAAATAATTTCCGTACTTTTTCTGGAGGAAGTTGCATTTTCACAGCATTAGCTGTGGGTTAGGAAGGGAATAGTGCTTGTAGAACTGTGCTGTAAATAGGAATGAGAGTCTGTAGGTTTATAATGTGCCGGTATTCAAAGAGAATTTATTTCAGATGTAACTGACAAAAAAAAAAAAACAAAAAAAACTTATGCTGAAGTGAGGAAATGAAATACGCCATGTAGGCTGGAAATGCACTCCAGGGCTGGCTGAATTTGGAGGTCTAAAAACTAACAGCTTGAGTTCTGCAAATATTCATGTAGCAATCTGAATATGAATGTCTTAAGATGTCTTAACTGTGAAAGTCTGATTGATGTGCTAAAGTAATGTGAGGATGAAAATCTGGTTCAGCATGGATCAGTAAATAGTAAATGCAGTTAGGGCACACACAGTACTGCCTAAATAAATAAATAAATAAATAAATAAATAAAGTGCCCTCCACTAATATTGGCACCCTTGATAAATATGAGCAAAGAAGGCTGTGAAAATTTTTTTTTATTATTTAACCTTTTGATCCGTATCAAAATCCACATGCTCTGCTCTCATGGATATCAAATAATTGCAAACAAGACACAGGTTTATCAAACAAAAATCTCTTTCTTAAATATAGGTGTGCAACAATTATTGGCACCCTTTTAATCAATATTTTGTGCTACCTCCCTTCGCCAAAATAACAGCTCTGAGTCTTCTCCTATAATGCCTGATGAGGTTGGAGAATACATGGCAAGGGATCTGAGACCATTCCTCCATACAGATTCTCTCCAGATTCTTCAAATTTTGAGGGCCACACTGGTGGACTCTCCTCTTCAGTTCACCCCACAGGTTTTCTATGAGTTTCAGGTCAGGGAACTGGGATGGCCATGGCAGGACCTTGATTTTGTGGTCAGTAAACCATTTTTTTGTTGATTTTGATGTATGTTTTGGAACATTGTCCTGCTGGAAGATCCAACCATGGCCCATTTTAAGCTTTCTGGCAGAGGCAGTCAGGTTTTCATTTAATATCTGTTGATATTTGATATAGTCCATGATGCCATGTATCATAACAAAATGTCCAGGTCCTCTGGCAGAAAAACAGCCCCAAAACATTAAAGAGCCACCACCATATTTAACTGTGGGCATGAGATACTTTTCCATATGGCTACCTCTCTGTGTGCGCCAAAACCACCTCTGGTGTTTATTGCCAAAAAGCTCTATTTTGGTTTCATCTGACCATAGAACCCGATCCCATTTGGAGTTCCAGTAGTGTCTGGCAAACTGAAGACGCTCGAGTTTGTTTTTGGATGAGAGTAGAGAATTTTTTCTTGAAACCCTTCCAAACACCTTGTGGTGATGTAGGTGACTTCGGATTGTAGTTTTGGAGACTTTCTGACCCCAAGACACAACTAACATCTGCAATTGTCCAGCTGTGATCCTTGGATTTTTTTTTTGGCCACTCGAACCATCCTCGTCACAGTGCGTTATAGACAATATAGACACGTCCAATTCCAGGTTTATTCATAACATTTTCAGTTGACTGGAATTTCTTAATTATTTCCCTGATGGTGGAAATGGGCATTTTCAATGCTTGTGCTATTTTTTTATAGGCACTTCCCATTTTGTGAATCTCAACAACCTTTTGCCGTACATCACAGCTATATTCCATGGCTATACCCATTGTTATGAATGACTAAGGGAATTTGGCCTATGTGTTTCCTTCCTGTGAAACAGGAAGTAATGGTTGAACAATTTCCTGTTTTTAGTCACCCAGCTGACTAGGAAATATCAATGGTAATATACTTCAAATATGTTTTTTCTCATATGAATTCATTCTGCTGCCAATAATTGTTGCACACCTACAGGAGAGAAATTAATTATCTTGAATAATAAATATGTTTATGTGCAGCTGCTGTAGAGGTGGGACATCCAAATTTATTACCCACATTCACCTGCTTGTTCTGGCGTTCAGGTCCACACGTGGTCCAGCTCTGTCTTTTACAACCAAATCGCAGACTGTGCTAATAGATTATGTTGAAATAGATGCAGACATTAAAGCATTCACTAATGCAAACCTTATCCTAATAGCCCAGGCAGTGCACAAACACTTTTCTCATCTGATGACTGATGCTAACATCAGCAAACATTAGTACTGCAACCTGCTGTGGCCCACTGTACATCATTAGGACTGCATTAGTCAAGTGGGAAACAGAGGCAGGTGAGTGGCTAAGACAAGATCGCTACGATAATGATACAGCTCTTGAGAACAGGCTCTACTAAACACTCTAAAAGTGATAACAGGGTCTATAATCTGCTGTCAACCCTGAATCCTTAATGATGAATATGAATACATTATTTGGAATAAACTAATGTTGGAATGTGTTCTAAGCAGATACAAACAAAGATACGAACAGGAGACACAGTATTTGTTGAGTTGCAGTATTAGTTGAGTCCAATTACAAACTTGAGCGATGTAGCTGAGGTTGAGGAGCTACCACAGACAGAATTCAGTCCTGATATTTCTATCTCTGTGTTGTTGTTTTTTTCCAGTGTGTCCACGGGAATGGTGCTAAAGTCCATATTTAATCCAAAGGGGGACAAAAAGGCCAAACCCACTTTGGGTGTAAACTGATCAACCATAACTTTAAAACCACTTGCCTAATATTGCATAAGTCCCCCTTCTGCCACAAAAACAGCTTTGACTCATTGAGGCATGGACTCCAGAAGACCTCTGAAGGTGTGCTCTGGTATCTGGCACCAAGATGTTAGCAGCAAATCCTTTAAGTTCTGTAAGTTGCAAGGTGGATCCTCCATGGATCAGACTCCTTTGTCCAGAACATCTCACGGATGTTTTGAGGATTGATTACAATCAGAGGGTTGAGATCTGCGGAATTTGGAGGTCAAGTTAACACCTTCAACTCTTGTCATGTTCCTCAACAATTTTTGCAGTGTGGCAGGGCACATTATCCTGCTGAAAAAGGCCACTGCTATTAGGGAATACCGTTGCCATGTAGGTGTGTACTTGGTGTGCAACAATGTTTAGGTAGGTGGTACGTGTCAAAGTAACATCCACATGAATACCAGAACCCAAAGTTTCCCAGCAGAACATTGCCCAGAGCATCACACTTCCTGCACCGGCTTGTCTTCTTCCCATAGTGCATCTTGGTGTCATCTCTTCCCCAGGTAAGCGTCCCCCACACACAGCTGTTCACATGATTCATTGTCATTCATCAGACCAGGCCACCTTCTTCCATGTACAATTCTGACACTCACGTGCCCATTGTATGCACTTTTTGTGGTGGACAGGGGTCATAATGGGCACTTTGACCGGTCTGCATCTATTCAGCCCCATATGCAGCAAGCTGTGATGCACTGTGTTCTGACACCTTTCTATCATAACCAGCATTAACTTTTTCAACAGTTTGTGCTACAGTAGCTCTTCTGTGGGATTGGACCAGACGGGCAAGCCTTCAGTCCCCATGCACATAAGTGAGCCTTGACCCTGTTGCTGGTTCACCCATTGTCCTTCCTTCGACCACTTTTGGTACTAACCACTGCATAACAGGAACACCCCACAAGACCTGCCATTTTGAATATATTCTGACCCAGTTGTCTATCCATCACAATTTAACCCATGTCAAAGTCACTTAGATCCTTATGCTCACCCATTTTTCCTGCTTCCAACACATCAGCTTTGAGAACTGACTCACTTGCTGCCTAATAAATATATCCCACCCCTTGAGAGGTGCCATTGTAATGAGATAAATCAATGTTATTCACTTCACCTGTCAGTGGTTTTAATGTTATGGTTGATCGGTGTAAATCCGACTACAGATACAGATATGGATATTTGGAGCACTAAACATATATAAGTGCACTGTTGTCATGTGTTGTTTCAGCTTCCCTCTAGGTGCCGTTCGTTTTTGACTCGTCCTTTCATTGGTTTGTTTCCCGATTGTGTCCAGGTCTTCTGTGTAAGGCCTTGATTAGTTTGTCTTTATACCCTGTATATCCTGTTGTGTTCTAGTTTCATTGTGCAGTCTTGTCAATATCAACATGCATATCTGACCCTTGTATTTCTTTGGTTTTATATTTCTAGTTAGACTTCCTAGTTTTGACCCATGACTGTTTTCTCAATTCGGAATATGGATGATTCTCCTCTGTTGCCATCTGCCTGTGATTATGACCATGAATACCGGCTTTCTCTCAATTAAAGAGAAGCTGATTTAACACAATTGCATCATGTCTCATCCATTTTACCGCACATTACAACCCATAATACAGACAGAAGATTGGTGTGAAATTTACAACACAGCTCTTAGTTCAACCATTGAACTTAACAAATATCATACAGGCTGTCCTTGTGTGTTGAGCTGTCCTTTTTCTGTCGTTTCTCGGTTTCCCTCACACAGCTTCTGAGCAGCACATTAAGAATACAAACAACTCGACTCCCCTTAGAGACGGTGCTCAGAACGGGCTTACGTGATCAGCGGATCTCCAGAGTGCACACCGAGTCATGCTGTTCTTCTTTGTTAGAAACAACATTGACAGAGAAAAAAAGGCCCAACACACCAAAAACACAATCTTCCAATGCGTTCAACAAGGCAATAGCTTGTTTTTTTCATACTTGGGAGTTGAATAAACAACATACGGAATAGTATATTCCCCAAAGGTGGTGAAAAGTGCACTAGGAAGTTGCTGGGAGTATCACACTTGACAACTATTCTCAAAACTCAAAGCATATGTTATGTTACGCAGGTGAAGGTTAGGGTTAGGGCTGGGGTTAGTGTTTAGATCTTTTCTCACAACTTAATTTGTATGAAACCAAACAAAATCCATCCTCGTTTCTAAGTGTTCGTTCAAATTCATAATATTTTTTCATGAGATCAGGTTCTGCACAGAAAAAAGCTCTTGAGGCTGTTCAGTGTTATCAAGATATTTTTTTTTTCCTCCAAATTTACTCACTTGCCATTTCCCACCCACCAGCCAGCTCGTCCCTATTATACGAAAGCTCACAGGGCAACATAATATAATTCGAGGAAAGCAGTATATACCCTCTTCCGTATACATGAGCTCACAGATGCCCTCAACTGGCTAGTGTCACCCTCAAGAGAGAGAGTATACCATCCCTCCCACCCAGAGAGCACGGTCAGTTTAGCTCCCTTGTCTCCCAGTCACAGATGGTTATCGCATTCAAACTCACGATCTCTTAATGAAAGGGCTTTTCTTTTGCACCACAATTAGACAACAGTCCTGGAACTGAACTATACATTTTCATGGAAAAAAGTGACAATGCTTTACGTTATATTAATTTTGCCTCAACATTATTGTTTTCCATTAATTGTTGTTAACAGGGTAATTCATATGTATTCATAAGTGATTAACAATACGAATCAAAGCTATACTTAATATTTGGATAGGAAATCAAGATTGTCTATGGTTAGAATATGTATAAATGTCTATAAATAAAGTGTTTGTGTGTGTGTGTGTGTATGTATGTGCTTGTAGTAGCCTGGGAGGAGTGTAGGTGTTTGGAGTGTGACTGCGTATGCATTTGTGTGAGCGAGTGAGAGGGTGAATATTTGGATTACGTGTACGTGTGTATGTGTGTGTATTCATGTTTTCGTGGTATGTGAGGGTAAATATGGTGTGTGTACGCACACATTTGGACAGTGTGTAGATACAGTAAGTGTGAGTGTATGGTTTGAGTGTAAATGTGCCATTGTGTGTGTTAGCGGTTTTGGGGAAGTGTGTAAGAGTGTGTGTTTGGAGTGTGTATGAATGCATTGTGTGTATGTGAAGTGAGTGTTTATTTTTGTTAGCCTGTGGGATTGGGAGTGTGTGTTTGTGTGTGATTGGATCTATGTGTCTATGTGTTAGCATATGAAAATTTGTGAAGTGTCAGTGAATGCATTTGTGTGTGTGTGTGTGTGTGTGTGTGTGTGTGTGTGTGTGTGTGTGTGTATGAAGGTGACACCATTCCTCTGTCTCAGGAGACAGGTGAAATCTGCTCTCTCTCTCTCTCTCTCTCTCTCTCTCTCTCTCTTTCTCTTGCACCTACAGCTGTTCCAGGCCAGGAAATGCCACCTGACACTCAAAAACAGCACCTCACTCTACACCAGTTGGGAGCTGTGATGCCATGTGTGTGTGTACCTTCTGTCTCTTGCGCAAAGTGAAGTTCTTCCAGAGCAGAAGCCTGAGCTGCACCAGGAGACCCATTACACAGATTGTTGTGGCGTCACGATGGAAACGTTCTTCCCCTGCAGAGGGACAGAAGGACAGATGGATGAGGAAGACGGGTTTATGCTCAAATGCTATAGTGTTAATTGACAAAATACATGCCATCAATACAAAAAATAAATAAATAAAGAAAGAAAGAAGAAGAAGTAGAAAGAGAGATCTCAAAGTCCAAAACTGTCATTCCTTTTGTTTTGAAATCTTCTCCACTTTACTGATGAATAATAGCTGATTGAAAAAGTATATTGTCCTAATGATGGTTAAATTGCTGATCTGTTCACTGAGGGAATTGCTAAAACGCTAATCTGTATCTCTGAGGTATCGGCATTTTTCGCTGTTTACTCTCCCTCTGAAACAATTTGGATTGGATTGTTCCGCCATCGGACCCTTGAGTCATTTACTTCACGCCACATTACAGGCATACTAATGACAATGCAGAGATAATCTGTTCCCTCTTTTCTCTATCTCACAAACAAACACACACACACACACACACACACACAGGCAGTTGTGTCAGCAAGAGTAAGCAAGATGGGGTGTATGCACCCCCTGAGTAGTGCAAACGTGAATAGTTCTCGCTCAAGGCAAAACCTCTTACTAATGGCAGTTTTTTTTCAGTTCATATACTCTCTAAAGATGTGCGAGCCTTCTACAACACACTAACTTCTGAACATCCTGGACCTAGTGGTACATGAGGGCATGAGCTTCACCTTATACACAAATACTGAATGCTACAGAGCAAAAGATTAGAAGCAACACTAACTTTGTAGGACTAAACCCTTGTTTAATTTAATGAGGAAACTGCCAGGAATGTGTTCATTAACCTTTTCAACCCTCAATTAAAAATTTAAATGTGTACAAGAGATATTCTGCCACGACTATGAGCCATATTCCGAGTAAACAAGCGTTAATAATGTGTTAATATGGTAATGTTTATACAAGGAAAGTTACAAGTATTCAGAGATGGGTTAAGCACGTGCTTAAGTCTGAGTGCACCGTTCAGATTATGCAAATAATTTGCATGTAATTCAAGCCTCTGAGGTTGCCAGATTTTTATTCAGAAGAAGTATATATGACAGGGTTTTTCAATAGAGTCTAGACCACCATTATTAAACACAAGCACTTCCCTTTAATACTGAAAAAAAAAAAAATCAGGGATCGAAAATGCTGACTTTTTTTTTGTTTGTTTTTTAACTTTGCTATCAAATGTACTACTGTGTAATCCAACATAAAAGCAAAAGCGAATTAAAAAAATTACAAAAATGTCTAATATGATGATATATGATTGAGAAAATAGAAAGCATTCAAATATATTTCGAATAGGAGTGTATGTAGTATGTTGTTGATTTATTACTGCTTACAGTGATACACCTGAGTCATAAACTTGAGAGTTTTGTGTCATTATGTACTATTATAATTTACTTCATATTCAAGTTCTGGCTAACTCACTGGATGTTTATTTTTTTTTTTAAATTGGACTATTCTATGTAAAGGTTAATGACTTTTGTGCGTGAAAATTCCAGGAGACTCCAGCAGTTTCTGAAATATTCAAACCAGCCCATCTGGCACCAGCAACCACACCACGGTCAAAGATCAGATTCCTCTCTTTTCTGATGTTTGTGAACATTAACTGAAGTTCTTGACCGGTATTTGCATGATTTTATACATTTTGCTGCTGCCACATGATTGGCTGATTGGATAATTGCATGAATGAGAGTCTGGTGAGTTATTTGTAAATCTGAATGTCTCTGTCTGTTCTGTTGTTTAAGCTTCTTCTTCTTCTTTTTCTTCTTCTGCTTATTATTATTATTATTATTATTATTATTATTATTATTATTATCAATCTATCCATTTTCTCTACAGCTTACCCTACACAGGGTCACAGGGAGCCTGGAGCCTATCCCAGGGGACTCAGGGCACGAGGCAGGGGACACCCTGGATAGAGCCCCAACACATCGCGGGGCGCAATTACTGTTCTCCGCTAGTATTATTATTATTATTATTATTATTATTATTATTATTCCAAGACCCAAAATTTTGAAACACTACCAGTACCCTCCCAGTACTTTCATGCTACATGCACCAAACTCATCACAGATCTATTCTGACTTAGCGTGCTATGACTTTTCTAACTGATTGGAATTATGGTTTTCCCAGTACGAAAGTTCAACATGACAAAATTCCCATTGAATTCCATAAAAAAAAAACTCATTGATCTTTCAAGCTACTCCTACCAGACCTTCAGGCTGCTCAGACTGGTCATGCTGCATTTTTTCTAACAGATCAGACTTACGGTTTTCCCGTACAGAACGATCAAAAATCCCGAAAACTCCCATTCACTTACACTGACGGAATGTTCAGAGCCTGGCCCAGAATGTTCAAGATTTCAAACTCCAAGTGTCAAAACTCGCACACACCTGTGTGCACATGGCCTGAAGCCCCTCTTCTCCCCCCTCACTCTGTCAATGTACCTGTAACAAGAGAGACTCTCTCTTCATCTATCTATCTATCAATGCCACACACTCTCTCCATCCATCTCTATCAATCTACCTGTAGCACACATACTTTCTCTCTCCATTTTTCTTTCTATCAATCTACCTGTATCACTCTCTCTCTCTCTCTCTCTCTCTCTCTCTCCTTCTGTCTTTCTACATGTATCACTGTATTTGTCATCTATCTTTCTACCAGTAAGTGTCTTTCTGTCTTTCAACTTCAAACTATCTTCAAGTCTATGAAACATTTTTACACTTTCAGACTGGCTTTGTCAAGCCAACATCAAAGTTTTATTGTGTCAAACTTTACCTATCTAGTTCTATCTATTTTTTTTTTCAAATACTTGTCCTTTTCAATGTTACATTTTCTGATGAATCTATTTAGTTTTCTTGTGAATTCTGCTAATTTGCTATTCATCTTTCCTTTAGGGCGCACGGTGGCTTAGTGGTTAGCATGTTTACCTCACGCCTCCAGGGTTGGGGGTTTGATTCCCCCGCTGCCCTGTGTGTGCGGAGTTTGCATGTGCTGTGGGGGTTTCCTCCCATTCCAAAGACATGCATGATAGGCTGATTGGCAAGTGTCTGTAGTGTATGTGTGAATGTGTATTCGATTGTGCCCTGCAATGGATTGGCACCCTGTCTAGAGTGTACCCCACCTTGTGCCCCATGCTCCCTGGAATAGGCTCCAGGTTCCCTGTGACCCTGAATTATAAGCAGTAAATAAATGGATGGATGGCTCTTTCCTTTATTTTTAATTGTGAATATAAAACGTAATATTTGACAGTTTCAAGAGCAATCTTTCAGCAACTTGCAAACACAGCACATTATTTCCTTCAGGAAATGCAAATTTACTTCTATTATTTCAATCCTCCCCTCATCAAACCTGCAATATTTTTACTTGTTTAATGTGTGCATCCATTATACGGGGGTATAATTAGCTGTTGTTTGTTGTTATTTTTTAATACAGAAGGGAAGCTGTAATATCTCACATGTGCCATCGGCCGTGAATAATAGAGCATTATTTTGTATAGATTTGGCAAGCCAATGTGAAAACAAGTGTGTGAGCTGTATTGGATTGGGGCACTGATGCAGAGAGTCCAGCCTGCTCAGCAAAGCTCTACATGATCTGTTATTCTTAAATTTGTTGTTTGTTATATGATAACAGTGTTATTGAATGCTCTATTCTGATTGGTCAGGATGTGTTGATTAATTTTCTATAATAGAAGCTTGGATAGTGTGGTGGATTTGTACGATGGATGCTTCATATGAACGTATTTTAAGAAAGATATTTGTGTAATTGTTGATATGGTGATGTATTGTGTGAAAAGTCTTTTATTTATCATTTTTTGGAAGGAGTCTCCAATGTCAGTGCTTTGTAACAGTCAGAGATAAAGCTTTAAGTTTGTGTTTTCTGACGTGTTATAAAACATTAAACGTAATTAGATATATGTTAAACCGATGTTGATTATTTTGTTGGTTAAACTTTTATAACTTAATATAATGTATTTACTAAAAGCTTATAATGAGGAGCTTTAAGATTTCTCAATTTTACCCAGGTCTGAAACAGTGAAGGTGATTTTAATTGTTTACACATTTACATGTTCAGTTGGCAAGCAATGTTTGTTTCATTTCATTATTTCCTTATGTAATCCTCCACTGTCCTTTGGCACCATTCAAAATTCTATTTTAGCCATGTGGGTTGTAATAAAAAAAAAAAGTGTTTTTAATTTAAATATATTTTGCAAAATTCAAACATGAAATAAAATGATCAACAAACAGTGATTTTGCATTGCAACACTGGATCCTGGTTACTTTCATGATAATCTTACAACAAGAACACTGGACTTCCACTTTCTATGAAGGCAATATCTATAAATATCTATGAATACAATCATGCATTTGTAAATCTTTATACATAATGCATTACGCTATATAGCACTGCCTTATGAATTGCTGACCTAATGCATTATGAGAAGTGCTTACTGTACAATGCAGGTGCCTTCCTGCCTCATGCATGGTGTTTCTCCCTGATCAGAATAAAATTGAAGATGGATGAATGAATGAATGAATATATAATGAGAGCTCAGGACACTTCCTGTGCAAATTTCAAAACAAAGTCCAAAACAAATTTCACAGTCACTAGCGTGAATTTTAGCATGACCTCGATGAACTAACTAAGCCTTGCCATACCTACATGTTTGTGTAAGTTGCACGACTTTGTTATGTCTTACTTCCTTGTCATGTTTTGACCCTTGCCATTTTTATGTTGGTTTATTCTTTGGTGCAGATCATGTTTTCACCTTTTGTCTGCCTGCACAGTTTCTGTTTTGGATAACAATCCAAAACCAAGTCTGTCTTACAAAATATTTAGTGTTGGAATTCAACCAGCAACAGGAAGTGACGGTTAAAAGTTTAGCTATTCGTTGCTGCCATAGGCTTGTGTTTATTATATACCGTACATCCAAATAAACAGAATGGTGCTGGCACAAACACATTGCAAAGAACAAACATTGTTTTCAGGTCCTTCTGACAGTAATATACAGTGACATGCTGCATAAATGTCGCATACATTTTTCCCATCAGAACTTTTACTTTTAGCTTGAAAACCTCTGATTTGCCTTTTGTAATGGTCAAGACATCTATTTTAGTATCAAAACATTTGATATTTAGGCAAATGGATCAATTTGTTAGCTAGTTTGACTCTCTTGCACTAGCTAGGATACCAAGGTGAGGAGAGCTGTGAAGAGTACTACATTCGTTCTGCGAGAAGATGGGTAAGTATCTAGCAATAAAATTATAACCCCTTGAATGCACATACAGTGGTGCTTGAAAGTTTGTGAACACTTCTAGATATCTGCATAAATATGAGCTAAAATATCACCAGATTTCCACATAAGTTCTAAAAGTAGACATAGATAACCCAATTAAACAAATGAGACAAAAATATTAAACTTGGGTCATTTATTTATTGAGGAAAATGATCAAATATTACATATCTGTGAGTGGGAAAAGTATGTGAACCTCTAGGATGAGTAGTTAATTTGAAGGTGAAATTAGAGTCAGGTGTTTTCAACCAATGGCAATTGCATGACAATGGCATGACAATCAGGTGTGAGTGAGCACCTAGTTGTATTTAAAAAGCAGGGATCTATCAAAGACTGGTCTAAACAACACATGTTTGTATCATGTGTATCATGGCACGAACAAAGGAGGATTCTGGTAAAAAGAGTTGTTGCTCATCAGGCTGGAAAAGGGTACAAAAACATCTCTAAAGAATTTGGACTCCACCAATCCACAGCCAGACAGATTATGTAAAATTGGAGGAAATTCAAGACCACTGTTACCCTCCCCAGGAGTGGAGACCAACAAAGATCACTACAATAGGCAAGATGTATAATAGTCTGTGAGGTCACAAAGGAACCCAGGGTAACTTCTAAGCAACTATAGGCCACGTTCACATTGGATAATGTTAATGTTCATGAGCCACCATCAGGAGAACATTGAACAAAAATGGTGTGCATGGCAGGGTTGCAAGGAGAAAGCCATTGCTCTCCAAAAAGAACATTGCTGTTTGCTAACAATCATGTGGACAAGCCAGAAAGCTTTTGGATAAATGTTTTGTGGACAGATGAGACCAAAATAGAATTTTTGGTTTAAATGAGAAGCTTTATGTTTGGAGAAAGGAAAACACTATACTACATTCCAGCATAAGAACTTTATCCCATCTGTGAAACAAGCTGGTGGCAGTATCATGGCTTTTGCTGCATCTGGGCCAGGACTGCTTGCCATCATTGATGGAACAATGAATTCAGTGTTATAGCAGTGAATCCTAAAGGGAAAATGTCAATACCTCTGTCCATAAACTGAATCTTAAGAGAAAGTGGGGCTTGTAGCAAGACAATGACCCTAAGCACATAAGTCTTTCTACCAAAAATGGTTCAAGAAGAATAAAGGTAACGTTTTGGAATGATCAAGTCAAAGTCCTGACCTTAATTGAATAGAAATGTTGTGGAAGGACCTGAAGCAAGCAGTTCATGTGATGAAACCCACCAACATCCCAGAGTTGAAGCTGTTCTGTACTGAGGAACGGGCTAAAACTCCTCCAAGCCGCTGTGCAGGACTGATCAACACTTACTGGAAATGTTTAGTTGCAGTTACTTCTGCACAAGGGGGTCACACCAGATACTGAATGCAAAGGTTCACATACTTTTGCCATTCACAGATATGTAATAGTGGATCATTTTCCTCAATAAATAAATGACCAAGTATAATATTTTTGTCTAATTTAATGGGGTATCTTTGTCTACTTTAAGGACTTGTGTGAAAATCTGTTGATGTTTTGGTCATATTTATGCAGATATATAGAAATTTGGTTCACAAACTTTCAAGTACCACTGTCCATACACACTCCAAATACACACTCAGCATCTCTTTAATGGCTAAAGAGCAATGTTTGAAATGGGGTGGTGTTGCTACTGTAGCAAGACAGCAGAGAAGCTCTTCCACAAAACAAGTGTCTGTGTGTGTACTGTACTAGGCACCTTGGTATTCACCTGGATACAACTACAAATACAAGGAAGATCTGTACATTTCGCAGGTTTTAATTGGTACTTCAGGGAAAGATCTGTGTCTTCGTCACACTTGTACACTAATGCACCTACAATTACCTGGAAATGCTCTCTCTCTCTCTCTCTCTCTCTCTCTCTCTCTCTCTCTCTCTCTCTCAAAACACATGGGTTCACATGGGTTCACTTTAATTTAATTCACTTTAAGAGGCCTCTCATTCACATCCACCTA